>NW_026889778.1:29732500-29917500 GCF_033153115.1 Saccostrea echinata
GCAATATCTCAAGAAGGTTTTTGAGCTTTTGCAATGAAATTTTATACCATAACTCCTTAGGGCCTCTCTCGCCCCTCTCAAAGTGTCCCGCCCCTGTTTTTTTTTTATTTATCATATTAAAAGTCGCTTGGCACTGTTTTAAGCACAGGGGCATGTAGAGAGTCATTACGTATAATACAGGTTCAGTGTTCCAGCTAGGATCTGAAAATGGAGGGGTGCAAGAAAAGGGCACTTTTTTTGCGACTTACCGTTGTCGCGAGCTTTTGTTACATAGTCGTATCTCATTACTTCACCCTCATAATATTAATAAACCCCTACAAATATTATTTATTTATTTTACCTTGTTACTGAACTCCTTCAAATATTATTAATTTATTTAACCTTATTGATTTGAAAGATACATAAACACATACTAATTTATAGCTAGTATGTAAAGATGTAAAAAAGAATTTTAAAGATCATCTTAGAATAAATGTTACTTTTCTATCTCTTTTTAAAATCATCTTCTATTCTTGATTCCTATTTTCAATAATTATAATAGCACCATAATTCATATAAACTAACTGGTGTCTCATTATTGCAGTACATACATGTAGGTCTATACATGTACTATAGCTAAATGAGTATGTATGCATGTTTCTGGCAAATGTATTAAATAGATTCAGTATTTGTAGGTTATATTGCTTGTTTTTTTTTTTCAAATTGATCACGTTGGTGGCAGATAATTTATTAACTGAATTAATTTTGAACCTCCAAACTGTGCATGCTCTTCTTTTTTCCCTAAGCGGGGGACACAAATTCTCTGAATAAGCGTGTACCCCATTGTTTTAGATCAGAAATTGTAAGATTTATTAAAACTTTTTTAAATGATGATGTGAAAATGTAGATGTAATCACCTACAATTTCACATCTTTGAAGGAATCATCTGTTTTTTTTCCTCCAGGGTGGACCATACATATGATGTCTCCCCAATGCTGTATGACAAACAGCTGCCTGCAGGATGGACAAGGAAAGTTGTTCAGAGACTTAGTGGCAAATCTGCAGGAAAATATGATGTGTACATTTACAGGTTAATTTCATATCTTTCGATTCCTTATTAATATTTGAAAAAAAAGATTAAAATTAGTTGAATTTCTGGAAAATTTTAAAGAGGAAATTCTAGATACAAAACTTTCATGCTATTGAAACAGGATTCACAATATTTTTTTGTCTCGCTGTCAAAATTTTTAGGAATATCAAGTACCAAAACAAAAGTTGAGTTACAATTATTAATATGATAATGTCAGGTGTGTGTGTGCCAGTTTAAAATGTACAAAAATGATTGTCATGAAATTTTGTGTCCCTTGATCATGTTGAAAAAAATACCCCAACATGCCTGATTTATTTGAATTCTTTTTCAGTCCTGGTGGGAGAAAGTTGAGATCAAAGACTGACCTTGCAAGATATTTAGAGGAAGAGGGTATAACAGATCTGAATGCTGATGACTTTGATTTTACTGTTAGAGGTAAACACCATGCTGTGGGCCACACTGGTAAGAGAAAGAGGACTGAAGCAGACAGGAATAAGAGTATTGATCCTGATAAAAGTGAAGGGACTGACATCAAAAAGAGAAAAAGCAGTATACCAAAAGTAACAGCAGCAACATTCAACAAGACCAGAAAAAAATCTCAAAAGAGAGCAAACACCAACAAAAAGGCTGTTTTGTCTCAAGTAAAAGATGATTCACCTAAAAAAGGAAAATCCATATCACAGAGGCTTGTCATAAAAATGGCTTTCTCAGCAGGAGAAAGTCCTCATAAATCTAAAAAGAAAGACACCACAAAAATAAAGTCAGTGAAGCGAAAAGTGAAATCTGACAACAAACAGGATGATGATAATGTGAAATGTCAAGTGAGTACTGCTCACGGAGGGAAAAGGACCGAGGAGACTAGGAGGAGGGGGGAATGTTATGTAACTCCTAAAAAAAACCCAAGGTTTCGTGAAGCTTTGAAAGAAGACCAAAAAGCTGTAAAAGCTCATGGTGCTAATGTGTTTGATATGTTTGATAAGGATGGTAACATATGTATTGAAGGGGAAATTAAATGTAATGTGGATATGATTAAAACAGGTGATACAAAAGTAAATGGTGCACAAAGTGAAAACCAGTTTGTGAAGTGGGATTCTAATAACAGTGGGTCACTTTCTTCAGATGAAGCTAAGAGTCCCACGAGACTGAAAAGGAGAGGCTCTGGAAATATTGATTATGCAAAACTTTCTGGTCGAAACAGGCGTGTCTCAACGGAACGAAAATCCTTGTCCAGAAAATCTGACCGGGGAACTTCTCTGGATCAGACATCTGATAAAAGTAATGATAGACCAACCAACACTATAGACACTTCTTGTGAGCAAAATATTGAAACTAAAATATTGACAGAGAAGTTGTCTGATGAAAACAGTATGTGCAAATCTCCTAAAAGTGTAAACAATTACAGCTCTGTAGCTGATACAGATGGTGATCACACATTACATCAGAATGAAGCTCTACAGTCAGAACGCTCCTCATCTCTTACAAACATTAAATCCCCTGTCTCTCCCAGACTGTCCGTTAAATCCCCTGTCTCTCCCAGACTGTTCATTAAATCCCCTGTCTCTCCCAGACTGTCGGAAAGCAAGCTCACCAATCTCACCGAGTCTCCAGATGTTCAGAGTTCTAATGAAGAAACCATCTCCAGTGAAGATGATAAGGCTCTGGTTGAGGCAGATGATAACAGTCTAGACATAGGTATTGTTACAATAACAGTCTAGACATTATTGTTACATTAACAGTCTAGACATAGGTATTGTTACATTAACAGTCTAGACATAGGTATTGTTACAATAACAGTCTAGACATAGCTATGTTACATTACCCACAATGTTATTCTTAACCTGATACACAATAGGATAGGATAGTATACAAGAATAGTAGCCTAAGGATAGACAAGCATGATATGATAGGATTAATGATGGAATGAATGGTCTTAAATACAAAAGCTGATAAACAATCTTGATGATACAGAACACACAATTGGTAATTCAATTACAAGGTACATATATTTGGTAACAAGACAATACCGGTATTAAATGTCAAACACAGAATGATTAAGTTTACAGTGATAGACAATAAAACCAAACAAAGATAATATACAACAAAGATCACTAAATTTTGGAGACACCTTATTTTCGTAAGATAAGCATTTGGTATTTATAAGTGTGACAAATTTTCATGAGATCTGGTTAATGTATCTATAATACAATATTTTATGTACTTTCACCACCTTATATGAATTTAAAGCTGGACATTTTTTTGTTACAGAAGAGGATGAGGAATATGTTCCTGCACAGTCTGTTGTGGTACAGAGTCCATATTTCCAGAGTGGACATTACATGCCTCGTCCTGAGTTACATAGAGATGTTAAATGGACCCCACCAAAGTCTCCTTTTCACCTCATTCAGGAAAGCTTGTATCATGATCCATGGAAATTGCTGGTGGCCACAATATTTTTAAACAGGACCACAGGTAAGAAACTTTAGAGAGAAACGTACATCAAAGTGCCCAGAATCAAAATGGAGGAAAAAGTAATCACGTGTTTATTTGTCGAATTCATTTTAAGCAATCTTCACTATACATATGTAAGTCTGTAACCATGTTTTACTGTATAAGATGGATTTCTATTGACAATATCTGATACATGTTCAACACCCATAAATTACGTAATTTTAAACAAACAAATTGAAACCTTGTTTTATGTATTATGTTTGGCCAGAAAATCGCTTGTTTGTGGGGCAACTACCACTTACCATATAGCTTGTCAGCCCAACAAAATTGGTCCTACCAGGAGTTTGGCAATTCTAGTATTTGTCTCTTTTACCTGATAAGAATATCTCAATATGATTCAAGACTATTGATCTCATAAGATAAATGACAATGATAAAAAGATATACTCTAAGTCGTTTTGATTTCACGGTGTTAAAATTTCACGATTTCTCAGAAAGTACCAATCGCGATGGTTTTAATTTCACGCTGAAGAAATTAATTTAAATTTCGTATAAGCATTTAAACATTTTTAAAAACTATTGATAGCATTCACTATGGGTTTAATTTCACAGAAAAATTATGAATCACGTATATAACGAAATTAAAGCCATCGTGATTACATGTATTTGCCAATCTACAGTATATTACAGGTATATATGTAAAGATTTTCTGGTCACTTTATCATAGGATCAAAAGGGCAAGATTATCAATTTGATATTTTCATTTTTGTACAGGAAGGGCTGCTATTCCTATCTTGTGGAAGTTTCTGAATCGCTGGCCAAACCCAGATGCTGCTCGGAGGGGCGACTGGCAATCTATGGCCCGACTACTTACACCCCTTGGGCTGCATGAAAAGAGGGCAAAGATCATCATACGCTTTTCAGGTACTATTCTTATTCTTTCTAATCAGCATAGATCAGAGTTGTTATCAGAATCAGTAGCTATCTATTTTTTTGTTAAGTATTAAAATCGGTGAAGGTTCTTATGGATTGAGAGATGCTTACTTCCAACATACTTCAGAACAGCTCTTACAATGGGGAATGTACAAAGAGTAGGAATATATTCATTTGCACACAAATAAGTAGGGCTGGGTATTAACTAGAGATTTCTAATTGCAATATATTGTGATACTTTAAACTGTATCGCGATATGTAAATTGCAATATTTTCAACAAAAATTTAAATGAAATTTTCTTGTTATATTAACATCCTTTTACATTTAGAATGTACATAACTATGATAAATAACCAATAAAAGATATCTTGTTGATTGAATTACACTTATACAACTAAATACACCCATACAACAGCTTTTGTCTTTCTATTTGGCGTGATCGCAAACCTTTCTATTTTTCTTTATATTTTATGATAGAATTCCTGAGTCCAAGCATTTTGCCGGTATATCGGTATTTCAAAACATATTGTTTTTCGATATTTTTTTGTCAGCATACCGCAATATACCAGAATATCGGTATTATTGCCCAACCCTACAAATAAGATATGTATTAAATTGTATTTACATGTTTTTTAAATAAATTATTTAATTATAGATGAGTATTTGACAAAGGACTGGAGGTATCCAATAGAATTGCATGGAATTGGAAAATATGGAAATGATTCTTACAGAATTTTCTGTGTTAAAGAGTGGAGACAGGTAATATTTGTTCCTGGACATAAACACATTTACCTATTGCTGTGAAATCTTGTAAATACCAATATAATTCACATGAATTCCATGTGCAAGAACAGGGTGAGATGTCTTGATTATTCAACACTACTTCATCTATGATATCATAGTGTAGTTCAATATTGTGGTGCGATTTTTTGTGTATTTTAACGACAAAGCTAGCTGACCGTGGACTTCCTGAAAATGGACTTAGTGTATAGTATTAAGTATATTGCAGTTCTTTCTTTTCAACTATGAATTCATTTGAAGTAGTGTGTAAGGTTCATTTAACAGATGATTTAGGTGAAAAAAAGCTAATGCTTTCAGAGAAAATAAGAACTATCTATTATAATCTGTTTCCTGTAAGGTGAGAAGTCATTTTGATATTCAATTTATTTCTCAACTTTTTGGTCAGTTATTCGACTCGTAAAACAAGTAATCTGGAAAACATTTATTTTTCAGTTCTGATGTTTGGTTGCTTATTCATGGTTCAGTAATGATATTTCACATAACAAATAACTGAAAACATTACTATTTTCACACCCACCCCTTTCTCAAATAAACCTAATCCCTCAATTGAGATGTGTTATTCTATTGTTATACCGATGCTGTTTTAACTACTGGTAAAAGTACCTTTCCAAATTGAAAAATATGTCAAAAATTCCCCTTTTAGTTAGGAAAAATTTCCTGATCAACATACATGTAACATTTAAAATATATTAATTATGATAGTTCTAGAAATAAGCTCCAGATAACTCTCAGGATGCAGATTTTTGCAACATTTATCTGAAAATTTCCAGAGGGTGTACCCCTAGACTTCCATAGTGTACTCACACCTCCATCACTAAATGCCTTGCAACCATACTCATTTTCCCCCTTTATATGAAAAGATAGTCCAATGAAATAGCTAGATACATCCCTATACTTCCAATATTTGGACTTACTGGGAGATGGGTAGTATGTTTATAATCAGGTTTATAGAATTATTATTACATGATACAGGGTTTTCTTTTCTTGGCTGTACATTGAATCTTAAGAGAACCATAAAATGTAGTGTAGGTGGGACTATGGTCTATCACAAGGATTTATTGCATTATTTTTGTATAACTACAAGATTGGTGTTTTTAAAAAGAAACTACCCAACCAATTGAAATTTATTTAAAAAAAAAAAGGAGGGGGACGTGAGGGCTTTAAGAGAGTTTTGGTATGAATTTCTTTCTTGACAATTTAAAACAAACAAAAAAAATGTACATCTTGATCTAGATTCTAATCAGGGATGTGTAGAATAATGGGTTTTTTGCAGAACTTTGCAGAACGGTTTCTGCTAGAGGCTAAATGTTGAGGCTAAAATCAGCCTTAATCATGTATTGTGTTTGTGACTTTTACATTACTGACAATGGTGTATAGAAAAAATTATCACCTAATCAAATGGATTTTGTTGTTTTATTAGAGATTTAATAATTTCATCTATTCTGTATGTGTTTTCAGTTTGTCTTATCTTTTGAAACCGATCTATTGAACTGCCAGTCAATAGACTGCGATATATAGGACCGCCAGTCAATAGACTGCTATCTTTTGGACTGTCAGTCAATAGACTGCGATCTATTGACCGGCAACGTATTTCAGAAAAACCGATCCAGGTTTCGAATTTATATGTAACATTGCGCAGACGTCAGTGGTAAACAATCAATATTAAACAATCATTTTATTTGATCTTTTGATAATAATTTTTTTTAAAAATGTAAGATTTCAAGGGTAGGATATTTTTTTAATGAGAGTTGCTTAAATATATTACCGATATATGAATATGAATGCATAATGGTACGGAAACCTTCTGTAATATACAATTGTGAACACTAAATAATAAAATGGAATTAGGTAATAAAACAATTATTTAATGCCTGAGCAGTCAATAGACCAGAACATTTTTCCCTTGGTGCAGGGAACAGCTCAGTGTATTCTATTGCCCTCCGCCGTTGGCCTTGGGCAATAGAACACACTGAGCTGTTCCCTGCACCTCGGGAAAAATATTCTGGTCTATTGACTGCTCAGGCATTAGATTATTGTATATTATAATTTCTTTTCAGGTAACTCCTACAGACAATAAATTAAATGACTATCACAAGTGGCTGAGTGAAAACTGGCAGACATTAGGAGTGGATTGAAGAGAACATTACTCAGTTTGATAAACAAACCAGAGAACTCTCCTGTGTAAATGTGCTGTATTTCAGCTTCTGAGAAGGATGTGGAAATAAGTAATCACTGTCAAATTGATAGAAGAAGAGTCTGTGCCATGTTTGAGTCAAATCTGAGCTGAAACAAGACCTTACATTTGTATATGTATGTACTCAGTTCCACTTTCATTTTTATGTAAGCTAATGTTTGAAAACCCATACATGTTTCTGTACTGCTTATGGTCTTCATCGTTGACCTTGAATTGGTAAAGGATCTGCAAAGGCTTGCCCTTTGTTGTTTAGTGTGCAGGTAATTTAAGGCTGAACACATCAATCCTGCTTTTTTATTCCGAGTTGTGAATGTTTCACAGTCAAGCCTTCTATTCAAGTTTCTCATTCCCATGGTTTAGATAAA
Organism: Saccostrea echinata; assembly: GCF_033153115.1. Classification (NCBI taxonomy): domain Eukaryota; kingdom Metazoa; phylum Mollusca; class Bivalvia; order Ostreida; family Ostreidae; genus Saccostrea; species Saccostrea echinata. Next base: position 29,740,310 of record NW_026889778.1, read on the forward strand.
TATTTTGATAATACTTTAAATTAAAGTATAATTTCTGAATTCAAATTGTGCAATAATTTTGATGGTGGTCATAAAATGTTGCAGTCTTGCAGAACTATTTTCCTTGTATCATGTCTATACACTTTATCTTTGATAATAAATAGTAGCATACTTTTTGCCTGTTTATATTTATTGTGATATTGTGATTAAGATTTCCTCAAAATCATCTCTGTAAAACCATGGCACTGTATTCTGAGCATAAAGCGGTCTCTAAATGACATTCAGCATTTTGTCACTGTCTTTGTGAACTCAAGTGTGTCTGTTATTTTTATTTGTGTTTCACTATAAACAAATTTTATAGCACTCACTTGCTTTGAGTGAAAGCTGCTTGCAAAGAGTCATTTTTATCATCATAAAGAGCAGTTTAAAGAAATATATTGGCTGTCAGTTGAGATTTGTTATAAATCTGTTTTAATGTATAGAAACCTTTCTCTTTTTTGACATTTTTTATGTACTTGTATATTTGGAATTGGATGGTTTAGAATTATTTGAAATCAAATTTTAAAGGTATTCTATTTTTATAGTGAAGCACTTGATGTAATTTACTGTTTTAGGAATGAAATGGACAAGTTTAATACTGTGAATCAAGTGTCTACAGATTGTTACGTGTCTTGTAGACATCTCAGATGATAATCTATTGATTCTGAGGTCAGACACATACATTTCAAAAATTAATTCAAAGTCTAAAAATTGCAAAATTTATAATGTGTTCTGGATTATGTTTTCAATGTTTTCTTACATGTATCAAGTGAAGAGTAGAAAGTCATAAACCATTATTCTGACTATTCAGGTCTTATCTATATTAAGCAACTTGCTTCACTGCTGTGTTCTTCTTTTATACATAGTGATGTTTTACAAAGTTTCATTACAAAACGTTTTTGACATCCTTGGGCATTTATATATACAACATTGTATGGATGGATGGCTACAATATTTATAACCATTTATTTACAGAAGAGCATATTTTGAAGTTCAAAGTTTTTTTCCCCCAATGCTGAGCATTTGTTTATCAATGTATGTCCTGCATGTTTAATACTTAATTCATGAAAATGTCTTGTTAAATCATTTGACCTGTTGTAGATATATATTCTGAACCACATTAAATGATAGTCAGTTGCTTTTGTTTAATTAAATATCCTGAATGATATAAATGACTTGCTACCGTCATTTTTTTTTTTATCTTTAAACCCTATACAGGGTTATTTTCGCCCCGTGTTATTTTCGCCCTTTCACACTTGCAAACAATTTTGCCCCATTTTAAATTCGCCAAGTCATAGTTTTGTTTTAGAAATTATACTGTATTCTTTGAATTTGCCCCGTTTTGAATTCGCCCAAATAAGGTAAGGGCGAAGCGAAAGGGGCAAAAATAAAACGGGGGCGAAAATTCCCCTGTGCACAGTATATTGTAGCAAAATTTAAACACATTTTTAGCTATTGGTCATAAAAACAGAGAGGCAGGGGAGAAAAAAAAAGAAATCAAAACCAAACTCACTGTCAGCAAATTAAATCTGAGGGAATTAATAGAAAAGAAACGTTTTACAGTAACTTAATGAGAGGTTGTTACTAGGGATACACAATTTTATTGGTATACTGGTATGTCATTATTTATTGCACAATACATGACATGATACAGAGACTAAAATACAGGTATTTAGTATGTTATTATAAATTCCGGAAATTATTATTTTGATCAAACTTTTGAATTAGAATTACCAGAATTGTAAAAAAACAACAACAAAAAATGTTTCAAAACAGTAAAACAATGGCAGCCTAAAATCCAAAAAAGCTTTATTCATAAATAAAAAAGGAAAAAAAAACAATTAAGTTATGTTTTTTCAATATATTTTTTAGAATAATTATGGAAATTCATTTCAAATCATAGTAAATATTGTGTGTAAAAATATCATGATATTATCGTGATATTTTTGGGAAAATATATTGTGATAGATCACAATCAAAATTTTTTGCAATACCCATCCCTAGTTGTTACTACAGAGGAAGTGTTTTGCAATAATTTAAATGGGAAAGTGTTGCTTTAGAAGAATCTTTTCCAGATATTTAAATGGGAGAGTGTTACTACAAAGGAAGTGTTTTACAGTAATTTTAAATGGGAGGTGTTATTATAGAGTAGGTGTTTTACAGTTATTTTAAATGGGAGGTGTTATTATAGAGTAGGTGTTTTACAGTAATTTAAATGACAGGTGCATCTATAGAGGAAGTGTTTTACAGTAATTGAAATTGGAGAGTGTTTTTATAGAGGAAGTGTTCTACAGTAATTAAGTGGAAAGGTGTTACTACAGAGGAAGTGTTCTACAGTAATTTAAATGGGAAAGTGTTACTATAAAGGAAATGTTTTATAGTTATTTGAATTAAAGGGTCTTATTATAGAGGAAGTGTTTTAAAGTAAGTCAAATGAGAAGATCTTTCTATAGAGGAAGTGTTTTGCAGTAATTTAAATGGGAGGTCATATTATAAAGTAGATGTTTTACTGTAATTTAAATGGGAGGTGTGTCTACAGAGGAAGTGTTTTACAATTATTTAAATGGGAGAGTAGCTTTATAGAGGAATTAAGTGTTTTACAGTAATTTAAATTGGAGATGTAATTTCAGAGGAAGTATTTTACAGTAATGTTGCTACAGAATAATCTTTTGCAGTTATTTAAATGGGAGAGTCTTGCTACAAAGTAAGTGCTTTCCTTTAATTTAAATTTTAGTGTGTAACTATAGAGGGAGTGTTTTAAAGTAATTAAATGGGAGGTGTAACTACAGAGGAAGTGTTTTACAGTAATTTTAAATGGGAGGTCTTATTATAGAGTAGGTGTTTTACAGTAATTTAAATGGGAGGTGTGCCTACAAAGGAAGTGTTTTGCAGTTATTTAAATGGGAGAGTGTTTTTATAGAGGAAATGTTTTACAGTAATTTAAATGGGAGGTGTTATTACAGGGGAAGTGTTTTGCAGTAATGTAAATAGGAGAGTGTATCTACAGAGGAAGTGATTTACAGTAATATAATTGGAGGGTGTTACTATAAAGTAAGTGTTTTACAGTAATTTAAATGGGAAGTGTTACTATAGAGGAAGTGTTCTACAGTACTTTAAATGAGAGGGTGTTACTACAGAGAAAGTGCTTTGCAGTTATCTAAATGGGAAAGTGTTACTATAGAGGAAGTGTTTACAGAAATTTAAATAGGAGGGTGTTACTACAGAGAACGTGTTTTACAGTTATTTGAATGGGAGGATCTTATTATAGAGGAAGTGTTTTAAAGTAATTCAAATGGGAGGATATTACATTGTACTACAGAGGAAGTGTTTACAGAAATTAAATTGGGAGTCTGTTACTTAAGAGAAAGTGTTTCACAGTAATTAAAATGGAAGGGCCTTATTATAGAAGAAGTGTTTTACAGTAATTTAAATGGTCCAACGGAGACCTTTTTTATATGAACATGTATGTACAGTATCAACATTTAGAGGTCTTTTTTGGGTCACCTGAGTCACTGAGGTGACCTATTTCTATCCGTTTTTGTCAGTCGTCGTGCGTTAACATTTGAACATTTTCAACTTCTTCTCTGGAACCGCTAAATCAATTTCGGCCAATTTTGACATATAGCATCTATGGTTGAAGGGAAACAAAAATTATGAATTTCATGGTCCTGCCCCCGTGGGTCCTGTGTGGCTAAAACCAACAAAATTAATGCAATCTTTAGAAATGTTCTTCTTTACTCCTGGACATCAAGCAGTCAAACTGTTGGCACGATTGTAATAAGCATTGAGCCATCTATCAAAATTGTGAAATTTATGGTCCCAGGGTCAGGGCTTGTTGTGCTAGGACATGGCTATATATAACATATAGTGAAAGTGCATTATGTCTTTGAAAATCTTCTCTTCTCCTGGGTATTGAAGAAACAAACTAAGTACATAGTTATGAGCAAGGGTGCCTCTTTCAAAATTGTGAATTTCAATGATCAGTTTGAATGATCAGGTAGACTTGTAAATAATAGATGAATAAAAATGAGACAAAAAATTATTTTACTTATACTTACTGATACTTTGTTCTTCAGAAACCAAGAGAGGCCAATGTGAGAGGTTACAATATGGGGTTAAAAATAGTACAGAAGCACTAATAGTTTGTCAATAGTCTGCTTGGTGATTGTGATAAATTGGGGACAGATTAGAACTTTATGTATGAGTTGTTACTGAATACTAGACATTATTTTGTTGATCCAGATGATCCTATTTCTCGTGCTTTCTTTTCACCTATCAGTTTATTTTATACTCGATGGATCCTCTAAATTGTTGTATTATACTCAGATGACCGTTAAGGCCTTTGAGACTCTTGTTTCAAAATGCTACTTCTAGTACGGTTTTAGTCCGATTTCAATATAATCTGGTATCTAGTAGATAACACAAAGATACATAATTCTGTATATCGTTTTTTTTTTATTTCAATGAACGGTTTTGCCACGGTTACTAAAAATAGAAAATTCATGTGAATTATAAAAAACAAATGCTACTCCTCCTACAGTTTTAGTCAGATTTCAATATAACTTAGTACACAAGTAGACTTGTACTGTGTATTTGTTTTTTATTTCGATAAACGGTGTTGCCATGTTACTAAAATAGAAATTTCTGTGAAATTCTTTCAAAATGTTACTTCTACTATTAAACCTGACTCAGAAAGAGACTAAACCAATGATCATTATTTTATTTATTGCTTTTTGCCATTTTTTTGTTTTGTAAAAATAAGTAGAGCTACAGTCTTGTCAGAGACTTCAGGTTTTTTAAGCAGCAAGATTACCTTTTTACGTTTCAGTTTATACTGGCTGCAGAAATGCCCAGCAGCAAGAGAAAAAAGGATTTTGAAATGAAATGTCAACAATTCAAATTTAAGACTTGACGTGTTCACAATGCTGTGGACAGCAAAATGTCCAGATCATCATAATAGTGAACATTGTTGTGTACTCAATTTAAAGATAACCATTTTAGTATTCTTCTTTACTGTAGGCTTACTGAGTAGACAGAGATTAAAAATACATGTAGTGATAAAGGTTAATTCTAACAAATGTTTACAAATACTTCCAAATATTGCCATGCAACTACTCAGTCTCATGATTGATACAGAGATGATATGTGGCAAAAGAAATAAAGTAAGTAAAAAAAATATTATATAAATTGTTGTGGACACCATCACCTACAATATCTTAAATTTTCTATCACTTTGTAGTACAGTACTGATTGAATTACATGTATTAGAAATTCAAATAATGAGTACACGACAATTACTTTATCATGGAATTAAGAATGTTAGACATTTTGCAAAGGATAAGAAAGCTTTCTCAAAAATTATCACAAACAGCAGCAAGAAAAACTAAGTAACAAAACAGTAACTAAAATGATGGTGAACATTTAGTATCTTGGAATTTTTCATCAGGACAAATGTCGTTTACTGATTATTGAATTATTAGAGATTCATATACGTGCACGACAGTACCTATGTGTAAATCACCAAATAAAGTAACCTAACCTAATTAAATGACTTACTACAGAACGTAACTTACGATTCAAAACTGTACCTAAGTACATGATTCACTACAGAACTTAACTACACGATTCACAACAAAACCTAATTAACTGACTCACAACTGAATCTAATTACACGATTCACTACAAAACATAATTATATATTAGACAACAGAATTCCTAGTGAATCTGACTACCCAATTAACTTCAAACCCTAAATACACACGTGTCACAACAGAACCTAGCTACACGATTCACTACAGATCCTAAATGTACATGATTCACTAAAGAACTAAACTACACGATTCACTACAGATCCTAAACGTACTTGATTCACTAAAGAACTAAACTACACGATTCACTACAGATCCTAAATGTACATGATTCACTAAAGAACTAAACTACACGATTCATTACAGATCCTAAATGTACATGATTCACTACAGATCCTACATGTACATGATTCAATAAAGAACTAAACTACATGATTTAGTTCAGATCCTAAATGAACATAATTCACTAAAGAACTATAAACTACGCGATTCACTATAGATCCTACATGTACATGATTCTCTACAGATTCTACATGTACATGATTCACTATAGATCCTACATGTACATAATTCATTAAAAAACTAAACTACACGATTCACTACAGATCTTAAATGTACACGATTCACTAAAGAACTAAACTACACGAATCATGCACTACAGATCCTAAATGTACATGATTCACTACAGATCCTAGATGTAAATGATTCATAAAAGAACTAAACTACGATTCACTACAGATCCTAAATGTACACGATTCACTACAGATCCTACATGTACATGATTCATTAAAGAACTAAACTACATGATTTAGTTCAGATCCTAAATGAACATAATTCACTAAAGAACTAAACTACGCGATTCACTATAGATCCTACATGTACATGGTTTACTACAGTTCCTACATGTACATGATTCACTACAGATCCTACATGTACATGATTCATTAAAGAACTGAACTACACGATTTACTACAGATCCTAAATGTACATGATTCACTAAAGAACTAAACTATGCGATTCACTACAGATCCTACATGTACATGATTCACTATAGATCCTAGATGTACATGATTCACCACAGATCCTAGATGTACATGATTCATTAAAAAACTAAACTACACGATTCACTACAGATCCTAAACGTACATGATTCACTACAGATCCTACATGTACTTGATTCATTAAAGAACTAAACTACACGATTCACTACAGATCCTACATGTACATGATTCACTATAGATCGTATATGTACATGATTCACTACAGATCCTAGATGTACATGATTCATTAAAAAACTAAACTACACGATTCACTACAGATCCTAAATAGTACATGATTCACTACAGATCCTACATGTACATGATTCACCACAGATCCTACATGTACATGATTCATTAAAGAACTAAACTACACGATTCACTACAGATCCTAATTGTACATGATTCACTACAGATCCTATATGTACATGATTCACTATAGATCCTAGATGTACATGATTCATTAAAGAACTAAACTACATGATTCACTACAGATCCTAGATGTACATGATTCACTATAGATCCTAGATGTACATGATTCACCACAGATCCTAGATGTACATGATTCATTAAAAAACTAAACTACACGATTCACTACAGATCCTACAGGTACATGATTCACTACAGATCCTACAGGTACATGATTCACTACAGATCCTACATGTACTTGATTCATTAAAGAACTAAACTACACGATTCACTACAGATCCTAATTGTACATGATTCACTACAGATCCTATATGTACATGATTCACTATAGATCCTAGATGTACATGATTCATTAAAGAACTAAACTACATGATTCACTACAGATCCTAGATGTACATGATTCATTAAAGAACTAAACTACACGATTCACTACAGATCCTAATTGTACATGATTCACTACAGATCCTACAGGTACATGATTCACTACAGATCCTACATGTACTTGATTCATTAAAGAACTAAACTACACGATTCACTACAGATCCTACATGTACATGATTCACTACAGATCCTAGATGTACATGATTCATTAAAGAACTAAAATACACGATTCACTACAGATCCTACATGCAAATGATTCACTACAGTAAATGTACACGATTCACTACAGATCCTACATGTACATGATTCACTACAGATCCTACATGTATATGATTCACTACAGATCCTAGATATACATGATTCATTAAAGAACTAAAATACACGATTCACTACAGACCCTACATGTACACGATTCACTACAGATCCTACATGTACATGATTCACTACAGATCCTAAATGTACACGATTCACTACAGATCCTACATGTACACGATTCACTACAGATCCTACATGTACATGATTCACTACAGATCCTACTTTTACATGATTCACTACAGACCCTACATGTAATACATGTAACACGATTCACCCCTGATTGATTGAAATTGATTGGAAATTGAACTTTACTACACAATGTACTTCAGTTCTTAAATACAAAATTCACTACAAAACCTTACTACACAATATTCACTCCAGAACCTTACTACAGAAAATTCACTACAGAACTTTACTATACAATATTCACTACAGAATCTTACTACACAAAATTCACTCCAGAACCGTAGCATACAAAATTCACTACAGAATCTCACTACACAAAATTCACTATAAGAACCTAACTACATACGATTCACGACAGAACCTAACTATACGATTAACTATACACTTAACAAAACTTCTAAGTGTTCACTCTAAAAAATGTATTTATTTAAAAACTACATGATAAAATGGTATGATATTTTCAAATTAATATAACCAATGAATCTTCTCAACTATTGTCGAAAGATAATCAATTATCACCGATGAAAACCAATGTCCCGTGACGAAGCTTAAAAACAATAAATCTGTGCTTTGCGGCACGTGTTTTGTGTAATCAGCTTATTTTTGTGACCATTATCAATTTTTAACAACTGGTTTAACTAAAAAAACACAAAACATGGCCAAAATGACCATTGAGGAAGGAGGGAGAGCCGTTGGAATGTTGATATCTGGATCATCCTTAAGATACGTTTTACTCACTTTTGTTTTAGTGTTTATTTGTCCTTCATATTACTTTTAAAAATTAACAACCTGAATAAAAATCCATTTAAACACATTTTTCTATAGGTTGTGCGTCATTTTTATCGCCAATTTATCACAGTGTGAAAGCTTTGGACAAAAATTAATCAAACCGGAAGTGATCTGGACGTCTTAGGCCAAGGTTTTGCGTCGCAACCAGGTTAAAAGATTGTTACATGGTCCTGAACCACTTTAGAAACATTTATTTCAAACTTCAATTAATGGTACGAAAATGGCAACAAATTGGTGTTCTTGGAAGTCCAGCATCATTTTAAACAGTCTGAATCATCCTTAAAGAGGTACACTTATGTTCGAGACGCCCAAGGAGGGTCTTAGTGTTGACCAAAAGGCTTCTCTGTGATGCAGTGGCCTGCCCAATCCCCGGATCTGAATCTCATTGAACACATTTGGGACTTTTAAAAGGAATGTCAAAGCCCCCCCCCCCGCCCTTCACACAATTTCAACAGTTTAGATAGATCTATGCAGTAGGTGGCAGATACGCCAACCTCCTGTTCAGGGGTACATGGAATCCATGAGAAAAGGATGTCTTGCAGTAATTAGAGCGAGTCGTGGTCTTACGCCATAGAGATTATGTTATGTGAATTTTCATTTTGAGGGTTCATCATGTCCTTGACACTTTGCTTTAAAGTCTGACGAGATGCTTACATGAAATTTATGCAACATCGAACTGAAATAAGCATCATTAACCATGAATTAAAGAAATTATTTATTGTATGCATTTGTTCTTTATAACTTAAAAATGTTAGGTGAACACTTAGAAGTTTGGTTCAGTGTAGATCACCCGTCTTCCTATAATAACCTAACTTCATTTTATGATTCACAAAGAATCGTTTTGTATGTTTTTTATGGAGAATCGTGTATGTCTCACTATAAAAATCATCTCTATGATTCTATGTTCTACTTGGTATATAGGACACTAAAAATATATGCGTTTATAGGTTGAATTTCAGGTTAAGCGTTTCCTTATCCTACATAATACATTGGACAGAGTTTTAGTCAGAAGTCAGCATTAAGAAGATCTCTTGTATTCTGATTGTAAGATAAAATTTTATGTGTATGGATTAGAATTGTGGCACTATTGATCTGTACATGTATATTGATTGGAATGGCATGTTACCGATTTTATCCCTGGGAATTTATGGTCTCGCAAGTATGACAAAGTTGATCTGTAACTTAAAGAAAATGATTTTATAAATGCTTTGAATACTACATGTACTTTAGTTTACAGCAAAATCTCTCTCTTCCTATGGCATATTTTTTTTCTTGAAAATTGAGAAAAATATCAGTTATTGCATGTATCTGTAAGTTATACAGGAAAAAGACAAAATCAATACAAATACCAGAAAGTGCGCTGTAAGATTAAATACACATGTATACATAGCATAGGTACTGCGTGTTGACAGGATCATGTAATTGGTTATGTGTAGTCTTTTAATGTATCGATACAGGTGGGTATAATAGGACTGTTATGTGCAGGTAACAAGGCGCCGTTATCTGATCTGTCTTTTATTACACGTTAACACCACGGTGATGAGACCCCCGAATACCGGAGATGATCGTTATGGGTGGCTGCTGGAATTTCCAGGTAAGAAACCCGGTATGAGGGGGGTGGGGTGGGGGGTTGTTCAAATACGCTCATTTTAAGTTTGTCTAGTGGTCGTAAATAAAATGTCCTAATATATTCAAAAACGGAAAGATGTTCCGTGGATTTTGTGATTTTCTAGTTACAATACTAATTAAAATCCCACTAGAAGTAAAATGCAAGACAAGGATGTCCCCGTCTTTGGCCTATTTTTAGATTTTTTATGTGAAATTTTATTTCACACAATGAAATTCCGAAAATTGCAAAGTTATGTGTGTAATAATAAATTTAATAAGAAAATTTTTTGATAAAAAAATTCTTTTCCTCCTGCTAATTCTGAGCCATATTTTACAATACAATATTTTACAAATACAAATTTACGGTTACAGAGTATTGCCTCTACAAGTAAATTGTCCACCTTTGGGAAAAGAAACCTCTGATTTCCACCTATTGTTGTTTGAACACTGTCAAATATTTGCATGAAATTAAGAGACACAGAGTTGGGCAAATATTTCTTTACCTCCTTTTAATTTGTTTTGAATGTGATGACTGTGCGTTAGAAGTTTAGTCCTCGACAAGGATCAAAAGCTCCGTGTCCCTGACTACAAGCTGATAAGACCGATATAAAAAAAAAATAATAAAATACTGTATCACCAACGGATCTCTGGTGCTGACCATACACAAATAGGTGTCTTCTGACAGAGAACGGTGTTAAATATCTGAAACAATGGATAGACGATGGGAAAGATCTCATATACAGATATAACTGTTTATTAGTTTTACAAAACACTTATATTGGAAGTGCCCCCATACTGCAATGCACGCCTGTTATAGGCCTACCTCTTCTTTATGTATCTACGTTTTATTTTGATGTTACTTGTATTGATACAGGCTTTATCTTTTCCACTTTCACAGCTATAACATGATGTAAAGTGAAGTTATGGAAGTGCGAATATTACGGCATAATTACCTTCCGTCTCTCTACAGACAGACGACAGAAAAACTTCCGCTCACCCGACTGCGGCGGGAAATCGACCTAACGATGAAAAAAGTTCTCCAAACAGAGATTCCGGTCTCTCCAGTGGCCAAAGAATTGTTTGATCAATGTATGTCTCACCTGCTCCAATATCTGAAAACCAATCAGTACAATTTAGACTGTTCAGAGCCCCCTGTCTATGCAGGGGATGTGACGCCTTGGACTCCCTACAAAAAAGAGTGTCCATGCTACCTGATTCAAATGAAAGTGGGAAAACTGGGTGGAACGTACGTCGAACCGGGATATGTGGTTTTTCCACTGTCGGTCAAAAAGGACAAAAAAGTTATCAAAGTGTATAAACTCGACTTAAGATCTGATGATAAACAACATTTAAGTCCTAAAAAAATGTACAAAGCAGTTTTTCTCGTTTTCGAAGCTGCTATAGTTAAACTGAAGAAGTCGTTGGCAAAAAGCAGAAGTACACTGACGACTGCTAGCTATCAATCGACAGAAACTACAAAGGTAACGAAAACTGACAAACCAGCTATTGTACCAAATATTTATCTTAAAACAAGAGATAAGGACCTTTGTCTTGTGATGTCACTTCCGGGAGGGAACGAGGTGGAGTTAATTCCTACCATCACGGTGTCTCCAGATGGACCCTTTATTGTTGCCAAGCCTTTTGAGCACGATGAAAATCCGGCTTCAGATATGTTGTGGCGCACAAACTTCTCTCCGAACGAGGAGCATATATTGAACGCTGTCACAAATGGGGATCGCGAGCAACGAATTAATGCCGCCAAAATATTAACGTTTATGTGCCAAAAAGAATGGAAACTTAACCATGTGACGGCATATCAGGTAAAAAATATACTTATGCACGAAATAGACTTTCAAATTGACCATTCTCCAAGATGGCAGCGATTTACTCCAGAAGAATGCATGCACTTAATTTTGTTGAAAATGCTCGAGTTTTCCAGGGAACGATTTTTGCCTCACTTTTTCGAAGAAGACCTTAATCTCTGGGGACATCTCACAGACAGACAGTTCCGATTTATGTGTAATGAACTTGAGCAACTCACGCGAGACGACGATGAGATGTTGAAAGTCATCAGTCGAATCAGAGTAGACAAAATAGATTACTAGATTTAATAATGTATGTTTGAAATATCACACAATTAGGCAGCACTTCTTGCTCTATAATTGTCTTTCATAAATCTTTATAAATAAACTCTTCCTACTCATGTAACAATATTGAATAATTGCTTGTTCGTCATTGAAATGATATTTGCTGCTTCCTTGGAAGAAATCGTGAATTGTAATGAAAGTAATATAGGCAATAAAACAAACAAAGATGTCAGAATGTGTCTGATTGGATTGGTGATTCTTCCTACATTTTTTCCTATCTGAATAAACATGGTCCAACATACATAAACGATAGCAACACCAGAGGTATCATCCCTTTAAATTAAGGTGACGGACAACGCTTATTTGTACACACACTGTTGCAACTCCACCCATGCAAAGAATTCCTGGATCCACACCTGAACATTTGTCCTTTATTCTTCTGCTCAAACAATACAAATGATTTCCACTTCCCATGTGACCGAGTATAGGTCTTTTATACTGTCTTCCCACAATTATTATTATTATTTTTTTTATTAAAATTAGGGATGTCAATTTTGTCAATAATTCATATTCGAATATTCAATGAAAGTTTTCGAATATTCGATAAAATAAAAAAAAAAATCTGGTTATTTTAAATGTACATCATACTTTCATGGCAGGTTTTGCGTCGGTATTTGGGGGTAAAATTGGATGTAGACTTTTGTAGGTTTACAATAAGGAATTCTACATTTGATATTTGTCAACGTTTAAAATAAATAATTGATTTAAGTGTATACAACCGAAATATAATTTTAACAAAATGATATCTAAACAAGCTCATACTGACAAACCAGTCGTCTAACCAGGGGCAAGATTGTCGTTTACCCTTCAGATTTAAATACATGTAATTAATTACAATTATCTGCTAAATAGGAGATATATTATAATATTTGATACAATAATTTGAAAATAATATAAGTAAACATTTCCATAGACAATTTTCCTAGGTCATTAATTTCCCGATAATGATTTTAAAATTTTAAATTCAATCTGAGATAATCAAGTAATTGATGCATTATTCAGGAAATTGAGGCCTGTACAATATTACAGGCTGATTCTATCAAAGATAGATAAATAAAAGAAAATAATCTCATAAGTACACTCTTCACGTCTCTTAGACATTGAAGAAGGGTTTCATTTCGTTGTCGTCGATTCTAGATCCGATCATTTTAAACTATTGAAAATACTTTTTATATTATACATTAATAAGTCTTGTTTATTTCTTTTATACCTTACTCAAATGAAATAATTCAGAAGATCTATAAGGTAAGAAAGTAGCGAAAGAAATCAGGGGATCGCTAGTAAATAAAACGGGAATAATTCCAGCACTGTTCTAATTAAAATTTATTTCCCTTTTTTGTGAAATCTGAAAAACACCGAATATTCGAATCTTAAATTCATATTCGAATATTAACTCATCGAATGAATATTCGAATGTTCGAATATTCGTTGACATCCCTAATTAAAAAAGAAAATTCAAATAGTCATAACTCAAATTTTCTATTTTAATAAAAAAAATTGTGGGAAGACAATACCAATTGTCGAATGATAATAGAATCCGTCGATATGACGATTGCTCCATTTTCAGCTGATCATCAATTTAACAAGTAGTATACATATTTGTAATTTTAACCATTTTGAAATTATTAGAATTAATCTGTGGTGAAATCACAAAATAGTAACAACAAAAAAAAAAGAATTGTTTATTCCTTCAATTTTAAGATTAAATTTTTCAATATTTAGATTTTTTACTGACATGAATTACTAACTCGCGCTGAGTAAATGAATGCGCTTCGTCAAAAACAAACAAACCAGATTAAAACAAAAACAAACATACACAGAAACCTTATATCGTCTTCTAGTAAACCAAATCTTTTTCCTGTAAAAATAAAACAAACAAACAAACGAGCCAATAAGAATAACTTAAAATAACTCCCCGGATCATCTAAATCAATTTTGTACACCAGGGATACATGGATATATTGTAAGTTGGAAACATATTACGTAATGTGATAGGAGTTTGAGCACCTGCAGATAAAGGTGTGGAGTCCACGATAAAAAGGAACAGCTGCAAGTCTTTCTATAAAAGCAGTGTTACGTTTAATGAGAAAAAACAACACTTCTTATTCCCATCTACTGCACAATGTTACTCCTAGCTTTTACACTGTGCCTTACGACGGTTACAGCAGCCCCGAGCCAAGTCTGCAAAGAGGCCTTCCATAACGCAGGGATTTCAGGCAAATACAACGAAACAATAGCACATGCTATTCACTCTATGACGGTGGAGGGTCTGCGGTTGTTTAATCCAATGGCAACAGAGCAGAACAAAGTTCCCACTGTGAACCAAGACCTGTCACAAAATCAGAAAGTGCTACCCTACGCTCCACATTTCCACATCTCCACAGACTTTGCTACGCCCACGATGAACATGGTTGACAAAATACTGTCCACTGTGGGGAACTCCAAAGACGGGCTTGGGCCACACTGGTCGTCTGTTGAGAGAATAGCACACATTTTTCACATGTGGGATCTGTGGCAAAAGGTGAGACCAAATTGTAAGCATACACAAAGCTTCTTTTTTATTACAAGATAATAAGAAATCAAGCAAATTTGTTTCACTGAAATCGAAGGCTAAAGTGGGCTTATATTTTTGGTAACCAATATGGTTTTTCTAAAACATTCGGAATGTTATCCTTCGCTAAAGCATTCTTATTTCTATATTCATTAAAAAGAATTGATCCAAAGTAGCAGAAGTCAAATTCTGAATTTTGTGACTTAATCTTGCTTGAACAGTTTACCAGTAATCTGCAATTTCTTATTACATGTATTATAAGCAATTGCTTTAAAGATTTCATTGTTCAGATTTGTGCATAAGTTTTACATTCCATTTTTTTTAAAATTTAATTTTAGCAGTTGCTAAAGTCTTATTCATGTAGGTAGAATTAACCTTAAACAAGGTTAGATGATTAGCTTTGTGGTCCATGGGCCTGCTTTTGTTCCATTGCGATTTTCCTTTAATTGCCATTCTGAGCTACGTATATTTTGTTAAATATTTTCATAGTTTCCACCCAGTATGCTTACACTCGATGTAAAGTTTCTCCTCAATTATTTATTAGTTCTCGTTTTTCATGAGAAATATCCATCTTACACTAGACAAAATTGCTAACACACCATCAAAGGAAATTAATCGTTACCTTTTTAAAATTTATTTAAGACGTATCTGATATATAAATATGTAACCATGATTAAAAGTAAAATGCTTAAATAGCCAAACATACATGTAGATGGTAACTGAAGCATTTCATAAAAATGCATGTAAATCGTGCTTACACATTTCAGAGGAATAAACTCCCATATTTGAAATTGTGTTCTTTCTTTGCATTCATTAAAAACTCAGAAAAAACATGACTGGGTAGGCAGCGTTTGATCATAGAGGAGCTTGTTAGGGCAGTTGGTATGATATCTCCATGATGTTACTTTGGAGATGTTCGTTTTAAAAATAAAGCAATTCAAAAATTGTTGCTTTTATTGGTTGAAAAATACTTTGAGTAGATTAAGGAATGTAAATATGTCTGCTGTGTAAGCATGACATTTAATACACACCACACGACTCTTGCAAGATTGTACAGTAAAATTGTGACAACCGGAAGTGTGATGGACTTGGTACGGATGTCATAGCATTAAGTGACTACTAGGGTTACTACGTTCGACATTTTGCTTAATATCGTTTGAGAGGTAGGGTCATCCTCGCTATTTTAACCTCTCTGATCACCATCGTTAACCGCCAACCTTATATCAGTGCTTAAAAGGTGCGCAACTAGTCATCTAAGGGTGTTGAAATAAAAACATTAGCATATTCGACTGCAGTAGGTAATCTATAGTGACTATAGATACATGTATACTCGTATCGACGAGGCAGATGTATTTGCAGATGAAAATATTGAGTGCTGTGTTAGCAATTTTGTCTTGTGTATACTAGTTTATTAAATCACAGCCTAGAATTCTTAATGTTTGATTTCTTCATCAGATTAAGTACAAATATCATTATTGTATGGTTACCCACAGATCTACGAGACATCGTGGCAAGACGTTTTGGTCAACCCCCCTGAGCCCACTACATGTATTTGTCTGAAGGACACCCGAGCTAATGGCATAAAGGCAGCCGTGGAGTGGGTGGCAAAACACTACGAAACGGGTACCCCTATTACTCTTCTGAATCGCCCGATCCCTAAACTGACAGACGCCCAAGCCTGGTCAGTGTGGAAACAACGTCTGCTTCACTACTACACACCAGAGGCCCTCCATGACGCCGCTGTCTACCTGTACTGTGTTTCACACAACTAATACCATCCAAAATACCAGACAAACACATTTTAGTTTATGTCTATAAAATAAGCCTACAATACAAATGAAACAAGTGTTTTTCTTTCATACTTTAGAGAAACTGTTTCAAACATTTGTTTCCATTTCCTATTTTCTCTCCAGCTTTGGAACCATTTATTTACGTGTTCCTCCAAGGCACCAAGACAGTCCGGGAAGCTGAATGAGTAAATAACATTTGTCTGTGTGTCTGTCCTTCTGCCGAGGACTTCCACGTGTTGGACGACTTGTAGATTCCCCATACTTTCAAGACTCTCAGAGTCAAACCAATACACAACAGGGTACCCAATTAGGAGACCAAACACGGTGGCCAGATTTACATGGTTATCTCCTTTATACGCAGTAGCTACTCCGTCTTCCATCACGAGAGAAAAACACGTAGAAATCACATGTTCCAAAACATCATTTTTTTCTATTATCTTCGGAGTATCATTTGTTGACGATATATCAACAAATTTTACCACCATCGATTCGGAGTGCAGCTTGACGAATTCTTCTGGATTAATAATAAGATAATCCATTCCTACCGCCACGGCCTTTAAGTTGTTCTGAATGAGATTATAGCATTTCAAGTCACTCACAAGGTTAACTACAGACTCTAAAGTACTTACTCCAAAGTCCACTAAAAAGGCCGGTTTAAGTCCAAAATCAACAAACTGAATGTTCGATTTAATTTCACTTGATCTGTGTTTTAATTTACTCCCTAAATGCGTACTGATCAAGTTCATCCAAGGAGCACTGGTATCCATGTCCTGAAAATCTGTATTTAAAAAAAAAGTTTTATAGAGTACACTTAACTTTATTAGCACGGCCGGCAAAAAAGACACATACATGTACATACGTGAGCAATTCTCTACATGCACCTACATTATCCAGCTTCAGACAAATTTCTAGCATACTTCGCCTCGCCAAATGCGGATTTCCATTTCACACCCTGTTTAAGTGTCACTAACTAACTTTGTTATACCTTTAATCATTGTTTCCAATATACCGTAAATCTATACATCTCCAATGTTTTTCTGAGCGAGAAAAATTCGATGTTGGATGTTGGACTGCTAAATGAGATATTGGACTTGTAATTTAGATATTGGAACTGCTTTGACGTTTTCTGTTTGTTTTTTTTTTTTTTGGTTTTTTTTTTTTTTTTTGGTTTTTTTTTTGTTGTTTTTTTTTTTTTTGTCAAAATGTAGGCGGGGTCAGCTTAATCTTATCAATTATCGCAAACAAGGAAGCTAGCGCAAGTTATATATCAAAATAAAAAGTTAAGGAGGGATTCTTGGCTGGTTTCTGACTAGATAAAATATTCAAAGTATATTTGCTTATATCTCTTATATATTTAGATGTAAGGGATTTAAAAGATCATATTTTTCTTTCCTCATCATAATTGTACAACTTTAAATAGAAATGGTAAACTGAGTTTGAAATCCAACAGGGACTATATTTTTGGCGGAACGGTGGCGTACGAAAATATCTCCTTTTCTGCTTCTCAAAATTACTATAGAACAATGAATTTAGTTTTAAAAAATTAAACAATCAAAGACTTTATGAAAATTTCAAATGTAAATAAATCAATAATAATGGACTGGGGTTTTAAAATGCATCAAATAAATATGGTTTTCCAAACAAACTGCAATTTTGTTGGTTTTAAAAACTTCCACTCTAAATACAGATTTGAGCAAAAAATCCGTAAAAAGTGTTTTTTCTCTCTTAGTAAACGGTCAAAACTTTTTGTTTTTGTATCAATTTGTATCTTTATATGACTACTTTACCATACGTGAAAATGAGAAAAATTTAAATATACGAAGGATATAAAAATAACTAATATATCCTAAAAATCTAGGAAAAACAGAGGAAATTTGGATTAGCCAACATCTATTTTAATTAAATTATTCATGTCAATTTGGTAATATCACCTAATAGACCATATATGGTAATATCTTTTTATGCAAAAAGAAAAACATTTAATCTTTTGAAATAGAAGTAGCCATGGCATGATTGGCAACAGTAATTTTTTATTCTTAAGGTCAAGGAAAAAGATAATGACCTTAACCTGACCTTGCTTTTAAAATAAAACGGTCAAATTTAATCTAATTGATACCATCACTTAATGATAATGTCTTCTTGAATCGATGAAAATTTCATTAATTTTTAAATACAAGAAATGTGAGAAGAATCCCTCCTTAAAGGTACAACAAAACATTTATTGACTGTGTTCTCGGGGAACTTGCGTTTGTCGACCCCTCAAACCGAACTGTTTGCCTTCGGCCTCTGACAAACAGTTTGGTTCTTCGGTCCGACAATATGCAAGTTGCGCTCGAACCCAGTCAATAAATGTATATAGAGTAACCAGTAATATTACATCAGAATTGAAAAGCACATATTCATAAAAACAACCCCTACTCTAAAAAAAAAGAGAAATAAAAATGAAAGCATTAATAGATTAGAGATGTTTGGTCGTAGCTCTTATAGGGCCAACTGACCTTTTATTAGATGCAGATTTGTAGCTCACTAGTCTGAAAATAATTTTGATAGACATCCTTGTCAATGAACATTTTGTCGCCCTGCGCATACTGTCGCAGAATACAAAATGTATTCCCTCGGGGAATAGTTCCTGTCGCGGGTTTGGATGAGTATATTAATTATTTATCTTTTTTTTTTGAACGAAAGAAAAACAAAACAAATTAAATCAAGTGTTGATCAAACTTTGTCAGTAACATTGAATACTTACGTATCTTATATTTGCACAAAAAGGAGCAAATCATTAATTTTAGGGCGGTAATAAAGTGTCTTTGTTCCTTCGACACTTGGTAGCTGCAATGGGTTTCCGTATGTGATCTTCCATAATCTCACAACCGGCCAAATGGGGACACCAAAGATGACACTTTTGAACAATGATCAAGAGAAAAAAAATGCAAATACGGTTTCAGGTCAATGTCCAAATAATAAACATCATCAAAATTACTTGTAACTTAATACATAAACATTATATATACGCTGTATAATTCAAGTGACGAAGCACTTGTGGTCATGCTTCAAACCTACGGTAGACCATTCGGGAAACATTTATTCTGCTTTTTTGCTTGCAGTTTTTGACATAAAACAGTCTCTCTCCTTGTAGATATTTAAGAAAATCCAATGTAATTTGGTCATCCATAAGATTAGTTAGAATAATCTAACTGTATCTCGGGACAAGCTCTCACCACAGTTAGAATACGTCCCATATACTTGCAATGTAGCAAATCGGAGTGGATCCACTCCGAAATGTTTTGAAGAATACAAAAGGAGTTGCACTGAAAATAACTACCAAATTAATCATAACAAACCTTTTTGAGATGGTATATGTCTTTTAACCTAAAAAATAATCCATATAAATACGAAAACCCAACTCATTTTCTCAACGTTTTTTCCTCGCTTCAAATTTAACGCCATGTTGACATTCGGAACTCTCTGGATTGTTCATAGAAAATGCACAGAGTACGAGTTATCGCCCGTGTTTATTTTGCAACATTGCCAATACATGGAACGAATTCTATCGTTAAACCGGGTCCGTAGGACAATATCATTTTAACGATAGAATGTTCTATCTACCATAAGATAGGTACTCCGTAGGATAAAACCAGAGACTTCCATTCCGCGGTCTCTGGTTTTATCCTACATTTATAGCCCCAACCGGAAGTTTTTGTATCGCTTCTAAAGTCTTAATATGTATCGAGGTAATTTTCGATGAATAAATGAGTGGTTTACAACAAAGAGGCTCGACCAGAGACGTCTGAAAGGATTTATTTGTCAAGGAAAAAGTCACTCGAAGCGGACGATGTCATTTCAAAGTGGGTTAATGATTGACATATTAACAAAATATGAGCTTGAAGGGGGGAGGGGTGAAATTGAGTTAGGTACCTTGTGAAAAGAAAAAGAAGGGGTTGACCCCATATATGAATCAAGTACCTGCGATTCCAATCCACCGAAAAATAAAGGTTCTGAACACATTCATATGGGTTTGTATTCGAACACAGACCTGAAGCAAAGGCTTCGCTTCAGGTCTATGATTTGAATTAGCTTCACATGGAGTATTGGTTAGGGATTTGACCAACTTGCATTATTTCGTGTAAACTCTCAGGGATGCCTTTTAATGCTGTATAAATTTAGAGGTATAATAACAAAAAGCTTAGTGCAACATGTCGATGGTCAAATATATCTTTCAATGAAAAACGAAGAAAAATTATATTATGCGCTACAAAATGTGTCATATGTTTATCTGCTCTTCATGGGTTACCGTTTAAGCCCAAATACAATCAGAGATAAAAAGTTTATTTACCTTTAGCAGCAGGTGGACATATAAACAACACAGGCAGTGTTTCGGAATGAGCGCTAATCGTCTTTCGGAATTCTATGACAAGATCAGGAATGATCTGGATAGAACCGTCCAATTCTGGAGACAGCATTCAAAGGACGAGGAGTATGGGTAAGGATTCCCGCCTTACTTTGTTGTACCTAAATTATTGTTTTCGATTCCTATCTGACAGGCAATAGTTATATCTTGTAGAAGACGCAGAGTATAAGTCAATCAAAATTAGTGTCAGATATTGGTACATTTCAGCATACAAAACTTGTTTATTAGCTGGATTGAGATGTTTTCAACCTGTTTTCCTTTACAGGGGATTTTTCAATTGTCTAAGTAAAGAAGGGAAGGTGTATGATGATACCAAACATGTCTGGCTACAAGCAAGACAGGTATGATGTACAACTATCAATATCTAGAGATACAACTTATTTGAGTTTTGGCGCTAGACAGTAATAATGAAATAAATTTACGAATCTTTTTATAAAGTGAAATATATTGATCGATTCGAAATTCATCTACCCACAGAAGTAGGTCACAATCAGTAATAACAATTTTCTCGGGAATAAATAGTGATCTACATTCCTTCCTGGCATGTTGGTACTTGTTAAATGATTCTGGTCTTCTTAATGTAGGTCTGGATTATATATCTGTGTTGTATTTGAGCTGTGTTTTGTATTGTACGACTGGATTATGTCTATGTGTTCTATTTGATCTGTTTTTTGTATTGTAGGACTGGATTTTGTCTATGTGTTCTATTTGAACTGTGTTTTGTATTGTAGGTTTGGATGTATGCTCGATTGTACAATGAGGTAGAAAGGTTCAAAGATGAAGATCTACTACAACAGGCTGTGAAAGGTATATATTGTACCAACACTAAGGTGAAGTGAATGTAGCAGTTGTAACCCTCACTCATTTTTTGCAACTTCTTGGGATTGTCACCTATCAAAAACTCAGTTACACATCCAGAATTAACAGTTTAAAAGTTCAGAAAATCCAGTGTAAGTTTCGGTAAGACTTGCACTTCTTTGCAGATCTTTTAAATCGGCAGAGCAAGTTTTTAGGGTATCTTCTGATATCCATGTTTTCATATGGTTATATTATAGAAGTTTAATTATAATTTTGTTCAGGGACATGACAGACAATTGCTAAACAAGCAATAAAACTAACTGGTAATTATATATTAGTTTTTTTCTGACACACAGGTGAGCTAAAAATAAAAATAATAAATTACTGCCTCTCAAGCAGGTTCCACTGAAAAATATATTTGATTAACAAGTTTAATCACTTTGTAAACCATATTACACTCGAGCAACCTAGTATTTATGTGAATTTGTAACATATTTCCATTTTTTACAATTCGGTTGAGATCAGTTTAATTTCGATCGGGATTGGTCCAAATTTTAAAATTAACATTTTTCAAAAAATTTCGTATTTCCATTTCAATTGTCTAGCATATATCCTTCCAAGCTTTGATTTATTGAAGATTTTTTCTGCAGGTTTAAAAAATATTAACAAATACGTATTCATGTCTCATAAGATATTTATGCTATGATCACATAGTGAATATGCACCAATTCTTAAATTAATAAAAATCTATCTCTCTCTCCCCTCCCCTCCCCCCCCCCCCCTGTATATTTAGCATACAAACTAAGTGTGTGAATTTCACAACTTAGGTAAAGGCACACTTGCTCATCAAAACTGTATTACATGTATATCATATGAATATAGAGATATCCTGAAAACAAGCAGGAAGGAGGTGGGAATATTTATTATACACTGATTTTTTCATGCATGTAGCAATCCTTGAAAGAGAGCAACAATTCAATTAATAAAGAAATCATTATTTAAAGATGTTGAAGTTATCACTAAAATTATTCCTCTCTGGCATTGAAATTAATTCATGAAATTACTCAGAATTATAAATAATTTGTTGAAATGTTTTAAAAATTTACTATAGCTAACACATGGTCATTTTGCATAATTAGTGTCAAGTTTAAGCCTCTTTGCATGTACGCATTTCAAAGTTAGTTGAAGCTGGTGGTATTTGCTTTATCAATACTCTTGGAATGCTTGGTATAGTGTCATTTATTTTAGGTGCTGACTTTCTCCTAGAAAATGTAAGAGATCCGAACACATACAAATGCTCCCTGATTATCACCCGAGATGGAAAACCAATCAAAATCCAGAGAACTCTCTTCTCTGAATGTTTCTACCTGATGGCTATGTCTGAGGTTGCCAGAGCAACAGGGATAGAAAAATATAAGGTGAAATTTAATTTCAAACTTCATTCAATCTTTACCTTTTTATACAACTACTATGCAGGTCTGATACCCTTACCTTTTTGTAGAAAGAAGCGATCACAATGATGGAGAAGATAAGAGGTTGGATTCAGAGTCATGGGGAGGGTTTGGGGTTTCCCAAGCTATCTGGTGTAAAGCCCAGGAGTATGCTGGCTATTGCAATGATGACACTTTGTATCATAGATCAGCTCAGAACAATGGACCCAAGCCTGAACTATGATGATCTGAAGAAATGGGCACTAAACGATGCATTAAAGCATGTTCAGGTATAAAAAGTGTATACATATTATCCAACATTCAGTATAAAGTGAATGCTTATTCTTGTATTCTATAGACTGCAAAACATCTGTCTGTTTTTGTGGTTTGGACTACAGCTGAGGGAAGCTTATTGACAATAGATCAAATGATACTGGTAGTGTGGTCCTCACGGGAAATAATCCATCCCTTCCTATAAAGCATTTGTAAAGCTCAATCATTCTTGAATACATATCTTTTGAATTATGCTTACTCAAAATTAATTGTATTTTATCTTAAGAGGAATGGCACTGTCATTCTGGAGACCACGACTAATGATGGGAAGGAGATGTGTGGAAGTGCAGGGCGGCTGATGATACCAGGTACTAAATAATAAAATACATCTCATATTGTCAAATCTAAAACAAGTGTGAATTTCAACTGTTTATTGTAGGTCATTCCATTGAAGCTGGGTGGTTCCTCTTAAGTGAAGCCACTCGTTCTGGTGATGATGATCTGAAGAAGGTGGCAATAACCAGCTTTATTGTGCGGCCATTTGAGTATGGCTGGGACCAGGAACAAGGCGGTCTGTTTTACTTCCTAGATGTAGATGGCTGGTGTCCAGTACAGCTGGAGTGGGACATGAAACTTTGGTGGGCCCACAACGAGGCTCTTATCGCCTTCCTTATGGCATACAAGGAAACTAAGGACCCAACTCACCTGGAAAAATTTGCTCAAATATTTGACTACTGCTACTCACATGTAAAACATTAGCCACATCATACAGTTTCATACAAGTTAACTACCTCTGGGATATGCGTAATCTGTTACAAATTTATGCTGCGGTTCATTCCTGAAATTTTTGTATTTTTTAAATACATGTAATTTCATTTTTATCTGCAGTTTGTTGACAAGGAAAATGGGGAATGGTTTGGCTACTTAAGAAAAGATGGTTCTGTTAGTTTGGATTTCAAAGGTGGACCATGGAAAGGTACAAAACAATGGTGCCCATTAGATGCTCAGGAAACTGTTGCTTTTAAATTTGGTGTTATGTAATAAAAGTTTGATAGATGTACATTAATGTATTTCCTTTGTAGGCTGTTTTCATGTTCCACGATGCCTGATGATGTGCGAGAAAATGCTGGAAGAACTCCTTGAAAACAAAAACTGAAATTCTCTCTTAGTCCCTTTTGAAAATTATGTTGTTTGTACACAAGACTTGATTGATGATTATCATATACAGAAGATGCTGCTAAGTGTTAAAAAAATGTATAAAGCACCAAACTACTGTTTATAATGTAATGATTTATTGATGGTGAATAATAGGTCCACATGTTATGTGACAGGACATTGCATATACATGCAATATCTGAAATAAAAATAACTGAAAACCATGTTTGTTAAAAAAAATTCTCTACATTCTGACACATTTAGTCAGATGTTCTCCATTCTGACACTTTTAGTTGCTCTCCATTCTGACACTTTTAGTCATTTGCTTGACATTCTGACACTTTTAGTCAGTTGCTTGACATTCTGACACTTTTAGTCATTTGCTTGACATTCTGACACTTTTAGTCAGTTGCTTGACACTTAGTCAATACATTATCAGAATGGAGAGCAACTAAAAGTGTCAGAATGGAGAGGAACTAATTTTTCAATGTCTGATTTATATATATATAAACATGGTTCATTATTTCCCAATTTTGCTAATTCCAAGACAAAAATATTTCGAAGATGTTGGTAAAGAAATTCCAAGCATGTTCATATCAAATATTTTTTTCCCCTTTTATATACCTTCATTTTTATGTAAAAATTTGATCTATCATTGCAGCCCCAACCATGGTCTGCGGGCAATGATTTAATAAAAAATTGAATCTCCAGTACAAAGGGATGTATGTACAGTTGAACTTTGGTACCTGGAACACTAATATTTTGAATACCATGGATATGTCAAGTGATTTAGATGTCTCAACCCCTTATTCTATAAGTATTCTACAAAGGATTGAAGCTTTTCTAAGTCTCATTGAATTGAGTTAGAGATAATGAGGTTTGACTGTATATTAGTATTACCAATTATAACTTTTGTGTTCTTGAGTAACAGTAGATTTCTTTGGAAAAGCTTTAATAAAGAATGTGAACAGACAGATTGACAAACTAGGAGCAGAAAAAACTAACATGAGCTTTTCAATCAGGAGAGCTAAAAATACTAAAAACTCTTTGTTTAAAACTGAAGTGCTCATTCTCAATTTAACTGTTAGTTTTATATCTAAAATAAACAGCAAACAGAATTCATTGCAGTTATTCCACAGATATGAATATGTATTACTTCTTCATTTTTCTAATCTGTAGAACACGGTTGTACACATAGTACTTGATCTGCTGCCATGTGCGATTTTGGAGGGCTGAGCTGCACCTGCGTTTCACACGTAGACAGTCCAGTTTTCCAGGGGTCTCACAGTTAGTAATGAACTTATGCATGTTTTTTTCAACAGCGCAGACCTCCAGTTGATTCCAGGGCTGCTTGTTTGTACTCTTAGCCACCACCTTCCCCATCTTCCCTGTAACACAATGCATATAGCTTCATTAATTACATACATTAATGTGCATCTCAAGGATTACTTTTAATTTATACCATTATATTCAAGAAAGTTAAATAAGAGTCATCCAATCAAACTATTCATAGATGTACAATGCATGTAAAATTGGATTAAACAGTTCACTTAATATTATGATAAATTGACCTTATTTTTGTATCTACAGTGGAGCCTCATTTATCTAGACGCTATGGTTCCCAGTCAAATTGTCCGGATATGTGAAGCATCCGGATACTTGAATTGCCTTGATTTTAGTTATATGACCTTAATACCATTGGCAATAGTGAAGAATGCTGCTTTAAATCAATGTTTTATTGTTTAAATACTTTAATTTATACGTTAGTACTACTGAATACTTGTTTAAATAAAATAAAAAAGTAAATTTTCATTGGATGAAATGTTGTTTATATGGTCACATTAATTATTTCTACTTCCCAGTGTTTAATAAATCAACTTCTCCAAGCCAAGTGTTTGTAGAGCTGGTAGAGAAAGAAAACGTTCTGTCATTAGAGTCTTATTTAATATGAATGCCAATCAATGCTAAATGTGAAATAAACTGCACATGTATATGTACCCTAATCATAATCATTCCAAGCGAGATCCTATTAGTGATTGTGCCCCATACTTCTGAAAGTGATTTATAATGTCATCAAATTACAGAATCTGTTTTGCGTATTAAACACTGTACATGAAAAGCTCCGATGTCATGTCTGTAAGTAGCAAATGCAATACATAAAACCATTTACGACTGTACTCTAACAGTAAAAGAAATATATTTGCCGACTACGAAAAAATTATAGACATAAAATATGTCCGTTAATTAATACGTATCAAATACATATCAGAGAAGCGAGAGTCTTGTGCATACCTATTGACCTATAATTAACCTTGCCCCAAGCCATTGAAAACAGGTCGACGGTGATAATCTTTTAAAAAAAACAGCCAGGCCAGTGTTTTTAAAACAATTTACACCCAGCTCAAGAAATTGAGCAGAGTTGACAGACCAATTAAAAAATTACCGTCCGGATAAATGAACCAAAATATAATGTAAAAATTCATTTTGTGGTAAAAAAAGACCGTCCGGATACGGAATGTGGAATTCCAGATAAACGAGACAAAATAATGCTCAAACAAGATGTGTTTGTGAAACACTGATGGCAGCTTATAGCGAAGGTTAAAGTTTCTTCAAATGCAAGTCAAAATCCAGGCCAAAAGATAAAAAATGTTGATACCCGAAGAAAGGTCTTGTCTCAAGGAATACACCTGTGAAATTTAAAAGACCTAGATACAACTGTTCAAAAGTTATGGCGAAGGTTAAAGTTTTTTAAATAAAAGTCAAACGTCAAGGTCAAAGTGGTTGGTATCCAAACGAAGATCTTGTCACAAGGATTACATATGTGAAGTATGAAAGCCCTAGCACCAACCATTCAAAAGTTATGGCAAAGGTTAAAGTTTTTCAAAAGTAGGTCAAACTCCTAGGTCAAGGTCAAAGGGTCAAAGTAGTTGGTATCCAAAGGAAGGTCTTGTCACAAGGATTACATATGTGAATTATGAAAGCCCTAGCATCAACCATTCAAAAGTTATGGCCAAGGTTAAAGTTTTTCAAAAGTAGTCAAACTCCTAGGTCAAGGTCAAAAGGTCAAAGTGGTGGTTGGTATCCAAAGGAAGGTCTTGTCACAAGGATTACATATGTGAAGTATGAAAGCCCTAGCTCCAACCATTCAAAAGTTATGGCCAAGGTTAAAGTTTTTCAAAAGTAGGTCAAAGTCCAAGGTCAAGGTCAAAAGGTAAAAGTTGTTGGTATGCAAAGGATGGCCTTGTCACAAAGAATAAACATGTGAAGCTTGAAACCCCAAGCACCAACTGTTCAGAAGTTATGGCCAAGGTTATAGTCTCATAAAATTTTGCAAAAGTTGGTCAAACTCCAAGGTCAAGGTCATAAGGTCAAATATGATGGTACCCAAAGAAAGGTCTTGTCACAAGGAATACACATGTGAAATATGAAAGTCATAGCTCCTACCAATCAAAAGTTATGGGCAAGGTTAAAGTTGACAACAGACAGACAGACAGACAAACGGACAAACAGACAAACAAACAGACAAACGGACAAACAGACAGACAGGACAAAAACAATATACCCCTAGGATCTTTCGATCCGGGGGCATAGAAATCCATTCCCATAAAAAATCGTACGGAAACTGAAGCATCCGGATATCTGAAAGTCCACTGTACATAAAAAGAAACAAAGAAAGATAGACAACCAGATGGACAATATGATTCCATAATATCCTGAGCTTCTTTGATTTTTGGGGAAAAATGGCACTGATGTATATCTAAGTAGATAACAGCAATGTGATAGCAACGATGCCTAATGAACGTTTATTTCAAGCAATGAATACCTGATCTCCTGTTCGTACCTTGCTTTCTTTGAGTTTGGATCTTGTTGTACACACAAAATTTGATGCTTTTCCAGTCTCTCTTCCTCAGAGCTTCTACATATTTCTCCTTGGCAGCCAGGCATTGTTCCTTGCCGGGCACCTTTAGCTTCTTTATGTGGTCACTAAAGTGTTCTGTCACAGCTGTCAACTCCTCCTCACTCCACAAGGTGGCGCCTTTTCTTGCCTTTCTTTTCCTCTTCACTGCAATAAATTGTCTCAATAATTATATACAATGTACCAAAATAATAAAATTTGATTTCGTATGCATCAAATATTGTTTTTAGGATAAAAATCCCATTAGTATACATAAATATCTATGTTAATTTACCCCCTGTTGCCCCGTCATGTGTTTGATCCTCTTCATGTGAGCGTTTACATTTCTGAAGGCGTTTATTTCTAGCCCTCTGTAATCGTCTATAATCCACTATGTCCCACTCCTGGTCACTTTCATCAGACATCTCATTGTTGTGTTTCTGAACAGATACCTTCAAGCAATATGGAACATGTAATTTGTGCAGGGACAAATTTAAAATTAGGTATAATTGTTAAAACGTGTGAAAGGGTGGAAATAACACAGTGAAAAATAACCCTATATATAGTATCTTTCCTCAGAAATGGATGCATCTCTTTACTTGAACAAATGTGAATCACCATCTGAAGAGCATTTATTGGCCTAACTAGATATCATTGAGATGGTGGCTGTCATGGATTATCCACGAGTGTATGTAACGTTAACTTTGTTGTGACATCATAATACTTTACGTTACTATAGATAATAACAAGTCTCAAATAAACCACTATACGATTAAGACGTCTTTCATTTCATTCCACAACATTTTGGTGCCGTGACCGACGGAATTCTACATAGTGTACATACAATAGAAGGAAGACTAAAAGCTATACGAGCTGGCAACAGATCAGCAGTTACAAAGCTATTTGGACGTTTTTTGGACTTGAAGGAAAATTCAGTCAGTGAAGAAATTACCGAGGAAATCAATATAATTAGAAAGTCTCTCCCGCTGAAAAGGCAGACCCTACAAGAATTGAATGACCGCATATTGGATATCCTATCTGAAGAGGACATCGAAACAGAAATCGCAAATACAGATGAGTACATGTATGAATTAGACTGTAAAATTAGGCAAACTGAAAAATTTACAGAAAAAATTCCATGTAAAACTTTGAATGCCAATGCTAAGTGTTTTATACCCACCACAGATATTCATGCTAAGAACGTTAACACGTCAGCTACAATTAACTCAAGTGAAACGGCTTGTGAGAATATTTTGAACAATTATCCTGCCTCTGATCTCAATGCACAAAGTAGCCAGGAAAATGTTTTGTCATTAACATCCCAACACGCTACGAATAATCACAGATTACCAAAGCTAGATCTTCCGCATTTTTACGGAGATGTATTAGAATGGAATACATTTTGGGATTCTTACGAATCAACGATTCATTGCAATCATACTTTGACGCCAATTCAAAAGTTTAGCTATCTCAAAGCTCAATTACGCGACACAGCAGCACAAACAATAGCAGGATTTGCGCTTACAAATGCTAATTACGAAACGGCAATAGACTTGCTCAAAGAACGATTTGGTCAGCCACAGAAAATTATTAACGCTCATATGAGAGCATTCATCGAACTTCCTGCCCCCAGAAATGATGCCATTAGTTTAAGAAATTATGGAGATTTCTTGGAATCTCATGTCAGGAGCTTAGAGTGTCTAGGACAAAGACAAGAGATGTTTGGAGCATTACTTATTCCAGTCATAATCAACAAGCTACCAAATGAAATTAGGAAAAACATTGCACGTGAGTACGATGGTGACAACATTTCACTACAAAATCTTTGTAAAGCTATCAGCAAAGAAGTCAAAATCCTTGAATCAGGCCAGATTGAAAACAGTGATGGACTTCACGCAACAGCAATGTTTCTTACTGGAGCCTCAAAGAAACAACGCAACGTTCATTATTCACATAATCAGAAAACAAGAGAGTTAACTCCTCATGTTGAAACAACAGAGATGAAGAGCTGCCCATGCATTTATTGTTGCACAGAGAATCATTTTCCAGGGGATTGTAAGAAAGTTACAGACGTAAGTGCAAGATTCGACATCTTAAAACGGAAAAAATTATGTTTCAACTGCTTGGGAAACCACCGCGCCTCAGATTGTAAATCCCGCAACAGGTGTAAAAAGTGTCAGAAAAAACACCACACAAGTATATGCGACATGAAACTAACGAGGGACAGAGACGAGGCCACCAAATCAACAAGTGTCAACATTGTAGAAGAAGTCAGAAACCACAGTACTGAACGTTGAACATTGACCTACAAATGTTTTACTGAAAACAGCTATTGCCCCAGTGAGTCATGAAAATCAGACAACCGATGCTAATATCTTATTTGATGAAGGATCGCAAAGATCGTTCATAACAGAAAAACTCGCAAATGAGTTAGAAATCACACAAAGGAAATCTGAAGCAATTAAACTAGCTACTTTTGGGGAAAATGGAAGTGTCCAGTATCTAGATATTGCAAACATCGATTTGATAACCGACTCGGGAGAATTGATTGCTATTAATGTTCTGATAGTACCATCCATAGCAAGCCCTCTAACCAGCTACCACTCTTCTGAAGTAAAAAGACTACCATACCTTCAAGGACTCAAATGAGCACATCCGGTTTCAGCTGACAGCGAATTTGTAATTTCGTTTTTAATTGGAGCAGATCATTACTGGAGAATTGTAGAAAACCAAGTCATCCGGGGACCGGGACCAACTGCTGTGAAGTCGAAGATTGGATTTTTGCTTTCAGGACCAACTTCTCAATCATCTTGTACAAACAATGTCAGTGATCACATATACAACGTTATAGCTATGCATACGTCAATAGAACAAGCACTGGAATGCTTCTGGGAATTAGAGAACATTGGAATCACGGACACACCAGATAAGAACGAGTCCAGTGATAAAGTCAAGATGTACCAAGATAAATGCATCGAGTTTCGAGACGACAAATACTACGCCAAATTGCCATGGAAACATGACCATTCTGAGCTACCGTCGAATTATGGAATTGCACTGAAAAGAACCCAAAGTACTATCAACAGACTGAGTAGCAACCCAGAACTTTTGAAGAAATACAGTGAGATAATCGAGGAACAGGAACGAAAAGGATTCATAGACAAGAGGCCCAGGGGCCACATCGCTCACCTGAGCACTATGGCTAGGAAAAAGCAGAAATCAGTTCAGTCTTGAAAGGTTGAAAAGTTTAAATAAAAAAGTGGTTCGGGGGGGGGGGGGGGGGGGGGGGGTCATGAATTGAACAAATTTGAATCTACATTATCTGAGGATGCTTCCATTTAAATATGACCAATCATGGTTTTGCTGTTCTTGAGTAGAAGATTTTTAAAGATTTAACCTATGTATTCCTATGTAAAACTTTGATC
Organism: Saccostrea echinata; assembly: GCF_033153115.1. Taxonomy (NCBI): domain Eukaryota; kingdom Metazoa; phylum Mollusca; class Bivalvia; order Ostreida; family Ostreidae; genus Saccostrea; species Saccostrea echinata. The sequence continues at coordinate 29,772,533 of NW_026889778.1, forward strand.
GCCCATTGTGGCCCCACCCGACCCCCGGGGGTCATGATTTGAACAAACTTGAATCTACACTATTTGAGAATGCTACCATATAAATATGACCAATCATGGCTTTGCTGTTCTTGAGAAGAAGATTTTTTAAAGATTTTTCCTTTATATTCCTATGTAAAACTTTGATGGCCATTGTGGCCCCACCCGACCCCCGGGGGTCATGATTTGAACAAACTTGAATCTACACTATCTGAGGATGCTACCATATAAATATGACCAATCATGGCTTTGCTGTTCTTGAGAAGAAGATTTTTAAAGATTATTCCTATATATTCCTATGTAAAACTTTGATCGCCCATTGTGGCCCCACCCGACCCCCGGGGGTCATGATTTGAACAAATTTGAATCTACACTATCTGAGGATGCTACCATATAAATATGACCAATCATGGCTTTGCTGTTCTTGAGAAGAAGATTTTTAAAGATTTTTCCTATATATTCCTATGTAAAACTTTGATCGCCCATTGTGGCCCCACCCGACCCCCATGGGTCATGATTTGAACAAACTTGAATCTACACTATCTGAGGATGCTTCCATATAAGTTTCATATTTTCAAGCACAGTGGTTCTTGAGAAGAAGATTTTTTTAATGATGCCATTAATTTTTCACGAATTCTTAATTATCTCCCCTTGGAAGAAGGCGTGGCCCTTCATTTGCACAAACTTGAATCCCCTTTACTCAAGGATACTTTGTGGCAAGTTTGGTTGAAATTGGCCCAGTGGTTCTTGAGAAGAAGATGAAAATGTGAAAAGTTTACAACAACAACGACAACGACAGACAACGGACAAATTTTGATCAGAAAAGCTCACTTGAGCCTTTGGCTCAGGTGAGCTAAAAAGGTTCCAGAGGATACAAAAACGTCTTCTTTGGTACATTATATTCCACACCACTATGTCAAAAAAGATTCCAGCACCACACCTATCAGGATAGTGTACGACTGTAGCTGCCACGAATCACCTGACAAGCCGAGCCTTAACGACTGTTTGGATTCAACGCCACCCATCTTAAATGATTTGACATCAATTCTGACAAGATTTCGACTATGCGAATTTGCTGTAACCACTGATATTGAAAAAGCATTTCTGCACGTTGGTTTACATGAGAATGACCGAGATGCAACGAGATTCCTTTGGTTGAAGGACCCGAATGATCTCAACAGTTCATTAGTGCCTTACCGTTTCAAAGCAGTGCTGTTTGGAGCCACTTGCTCCCCATTTATTTTAAATGCGACAATTCTGAAGCATCTACAGAAAAAGAACTCTACAAGTGCAGGTATTCTGAGGAGAGATCTGTATGTGGATAACGTGATATCCAGTTTTGCAAGTGAAACTGATGCTATTAAGTACTTTCGGGAATCAAGGAAGATCATGATGGATGCAGGAATGAAACTTAGATCATGGGCATCAAACAGTAAGCTACTTCACACAGAAGCCATGCATCATGGATTACACGACTAGGACGATGTAATAAAATTACTAGGATTACGCTGGGACCCAATGAACGACAAACTGTCATTTGCGAAACGAGAAATACCAAAACTTGAGACCGTTACAAAGAGATTGATACTACAATACTCATCACAAATATACGACCCACTTGGTATCCTGAGCCCAGTCACGGTGAGAGCCAAGATATTGTTACAGTCACTTTGGAAACAAAGGTACGAATGGGACAACCCAGTACCTGATGAAATTTGTAAGACTTGGAATTCTCTTGCAAATGATCTGAACATCGTATCATCAGTTCAATTTCTGAGGAAATATTTTAACAAGGTGGACGGTGAAACAACACTACACATCTTTGCAGACGCTGGTACAAAGTCTTATGGAGCTGCTGCATATATCTGCAACAGAAGCGAATCAAAATTAGTCATGGCAAAAAATAGAGTTGCACCACTTAAATCACTCACACTTCCACAGTTAGAATTGATGGCTGCACTAATTGCCACAAGACTAGGAAATCACCTGCAAAACTCATTATCAAAAATGAATATTGTCTACTGGTCAGACAGCCAAATTGTGTTACACTGGTTATCTAGCAAAAAACTGTTGAAAAAATTTGTGTCAAACAGAATATTCGAAATTCGCGAATTATGTAGTGCATTCAAATGGAAATACTGTCCAACACATTACAACCCTGCTGATCTACTGACCCGAGGACTTGACGCAACTTCATTTATGAACAGTGCCTTATGGAAACATGGTCCATCATGGATTTACAACAGAGAGGCATGGCCATGTTGGAACCCACAACCGACCTCAGTACAGTCTGTAATGGAGACACAAGAGAAATGCACGACAACGTCAAACGACCTTACTACAAAACCTGAAAACATTCTGAACATCATCCACGTATCAAGATTCAGCGATTATAAAAAACTACTACATGTAGTTGCATTTGTATTACGATTTGTGAAAAATTGTCCAGTTCACACATGCGACAGGGAATTCAACAGTTTAACATCCGAAGAGCTGTACAGAGCCAAAAAGAACATAATAAAAGGATGTCAAAAGAGAGCATTTTCCGAGGAGATTATGAAAATGAATTCCAATGGAGCCAAACCATCTCTTATCAGACAACTTCGTCTATTTCTTGATACTGATGGATGCATACGCTGTAGAGGTAGGATCTGCTATGCCAAAATAGACAACGAGACAAAGAACCCTTATTTACTTCCAAAGAAGGACACTGTTACACACTTGATCATCAGAGACGCTCATCAGCGGAGTGGCCATTCTGGTACGAATGCGACAGTGTCATACATCCGACAAAAGTTTTGGATACCAGCAATCAGACAGGCTGTAAAATCTGTCACTCGGAATTGCGTAATTTGCAGAACTGTAAATGGAAAACACTATTCCTCACCAGAGCTACCGCCTTTACCCTATTTTCGTACAGAGGAATCAGCGCCATTCACTACTACGGGAGTAGACTTCACAGGAGCTTTATTCATTAAGGAACGGAACCGAAGACAATCCAAAGCTTATATTTGCCTACTTACATGCGCTAAAACAAGAGCAATTCATCTAGAGACAGTCAATGATTTATCCGAACAGTCATTTTTACGGGCGTTCCGTAGATTTGCAAGCCGAAGGTCCGTGCCTAAGATAATCATCTCAGATAATGCGCCAACTTTCAAGTCCGCAGCGAATTACCTGCAACAACTGTTTGAATCTAAAACTATTAAAGAAGAACTCGCAAATATGGGAGTTAATTGGAAATTCATTCCAAAGGCAGCTCCATGGTATGGAGGCTTTTGGGAACGACTCATAGGAATTACCAAATCTACACTGAAGAAAATAATCGGCCGTTCATACATCAATTTAGAAACCTTACAAACTGTAGTCACAGAGGTTGAAGCGATAGTAAATGACCGTCCGTTAACATACGTTTCATTGAACCTCGAGGATCCAGAGCCATTAACACCATCACATTTGCTGTACGGAAGAAGACTGACTTCCTTACCATACCCAACAGAGGACCCAGAGAATTCAAACGACTGTCATTCATTGACTTGTCGTCGTCTAAACCAATGATTGAATAATCAGAATACTATTTTAAATCACTTTTGGAGCCGCTGGAAGAGAGAATATTTGACATCACTGAGAGAGTACCATACAGCAAATGGAAGCAGGTCGCAGAATATTAAAGTCGGTGACATTGTCCAAATCCATGAGGAGAAACCTCGGATCATGTGGAAACTAGCTGTCGTGGAGGAACTCGTACAGGGGAGAGACGGATTCGTCAGAGCTGCCACTTTACGGACCAAAAATGGACTTACCAATAGACCAATTTTGAAACTATATCCAATCGAAGTGAATAAGAACGAACTTCAAATACAATCTTTTGATCGAGTATCAAAAGCAAAAGCCAAAGAAAGAATCCATGAATGGACCTCTTAATTTAGTGATTATGAACTTGCTTTTTATTTCAATGGAACTGTTAATTATTGAGCTTTGGTGCCCGGAGTGTCATGGATTATCCGTGAGTGTATGTAACATTAACTTTGTTGTGTCATCATAATACTTTACGTTACTATAGATAATAACAAGTCTCAAATAAACCACTATACGATCAAGACGTCTTTTATTTCATTCCACAACAGTGGCCATCTCAAAGGGCCCTGCCTTCAGCAACAAACATGAAAGTGTAAGGTAGCTGAAAAGAGTTTATTTTGAAGAGGAACATTTGTGTACTATTAAGGGATGTGTTGTTTGAGTCTAAAGGGCTTCTATGTAATCTTTGTTATAATAAACAAGAGGCCCAAGGGCCTTAATGGTCACCTGAGTACAACAATTTAGAAGATCCATAAACTGATAAATGAAGCTTTAATTGTTGCCCAACAGCAAGAAAATTAGTACGATTAAGATCAATAAAATAATTGGTCTAGTATCTTTCTATCTGTCCCCCATTTATCACTATTACCAAGCAGACTTTTAACAAAATGTCTATCATATTTCCTCTCACATTGGCCTCACTTGGCCTTTGAAGAACATTTAAGAAGTTATTTTTGTTTCATTTTTATTCATCTATTATTTCCAAGTCTACCTGATTATTAAAACTATGAAAGTACTTTTTATATTATATAATAAATGTTCTTGCATAAATCTCTTATTCTATTAACCTTTGAAATACATTATCTACAGTGATTAATTATCAAAAGTGAATGGCAAAGGGGAATAACTTCACTCAATAGAATACAAATTAATAGAGCCCTGGCCAGGACCAGAACACTTGACTAAATGGTACAGATGTTGAAAATTTACAAATTTGGAAGAGGTACCCTCATCATCATAACTATGCAATTAGTTGAAGATTTTCAAAGAATTCACACATTTTCACTATATTATCAAATAGAGCCCCCCCCCCCCCCCCACCTCTGAGAAACAACAGAACCCCTGGGACCACAAGTTTTAAAAATTTTGTAAAAGCATCCTTGCTCATCATAACTATACACTTGTTTCTTTGCTTTATAACCAGGAGTAGAAAAAAATATTTTGAAAGAAATTATGAATTTTCACTATAAAATCAACAGAGTCCCCCCCCCCCCCCCTTCACCAGAACCCCTGACCCAGGGGCCATGAAATTCACAATTTTGGAAGAGGCAGCCATGCTCATCATAACAATGTACTTAGTTAATTTCATACCCATGAGCAGAGAAGAAGATTTTCAAAGATATAATGCATTTTCACTATATAATCAATAGAGCCCCACCCTAACATTAGAACCCCTGACCCAGGGGCCATGAAATTCACAATTTTGGAAGAGGCAGCCATGCTCATTATAACTTTGTACTAAGTTACTTTATTTTATACCCAGGAGCAGAGAAGAAGATTTTCAAAGATTTAATGCATTTTCACTATATAATCAATAGAGCCCCACCCTAAAACCAGAACCCCTGACCAAGGGGCCATGAAATTCATAATTTTGGAAGAAGCAGCTATGTTCATCATAACAATGTACTTAGTTATTTTATTTAATACTCATGAGCAGAGAAGAAGATTTTCAAAGATATAATGCATTTTCACTATATAATCAATAGAGCCCCTCCCTAACACTAGAAACCCTGACCCAGGGGCCATGAAAATTCCCAATTTTGGAAGAGGCACTCTTGCTCATCATAACTATGTACTTAGTTAGTTTATTTAATACCAAGGAGCAGAGAAGAAGATTTTCAAAGAATCAATGCATTTTCACAATATAATCAATAGAACCCCGCCCTAACACCAGAACCCCTGACCCAGGGGCCATGAAATTCACAGTTTTGGAAGAGACACTCTTGCTCTACATAACTATGTACTTAGATAGTTTATCTAATACCCAGGAGCAGAGAAGAAGATTTTCAAAGAAATAATGCACTTTCACTATATAATCTATATAGCCCCGCCCTAGCACCAGAACCCCTGACCTTGGGGCCATGAATTTCACAATTTTGGTAGAAGGCTCAATGCTTATTACAATCATAATAACAGTTTGACTGCTTGATGTCCAGGAGTAAAGAAGAAGATTTTTAAAGATTGCATTAATTTTGGTGGTTTTAGCCCCACCCCTCAGGCCCCAGGGGGGCAGGGACCATGAAATTCATAATTTTTGTCCCCCTTTACCCATAGATGCTATATGCCAAAATTGGTTGAAATTGGTTGAGTGGTTTCAGAGAAGAAGCTGAAAATGTTTAAATGTTAACACATGACGACGGACAAAAACGGATAGCAATAGGTCACCTCAGTGACTCAGGTGACCTAAAAATGGCATGAGAATCACAAGTGCCCCATATCCTCTATCAAAAAACGGTCCAAAAATCATGAATGTTGCATATCCTCTATGAAAATTGTTGCATATCCTCTATCAAAATGGAAGGAAAATCCTAATGTTCCGTACCCTAAGTCAATTGGTAAAGTTTGAGGTTGACTGGACTTAAGGGAAAGAAATTATGCACCGAACAAAGATTTTAAACAGAGAGGCTATTTTTGACCTTGAACCTTGACCTAGAAACTTCATTCAAGGTCACTGCACATCCATTGACCAGTGGCACTCTGTGAGTTAAGTATGAGCCACATTGGACCAAGAGGAGAGAAGATATGCTCTGGACAAGAATTTTTCATATAATTCTGCTATGACCTTAACCTTAGACCTAGAAACATGGTTCAAGGTCACTGCACACCCTTTACCCAAAGACACTCTGTGAGTGAAGTATGAGCCAGATTGGGCCAAGGAGAGAGAAGATATGCTCCGGACAAGAGATCTCAGATGGATAGACGGATGGACAAAGGGACGGACAGACTGATTACTATAAGGCATCCGCAGAGCGGGGCCCTAATTATTCTGCAGGCAGGTGAAAATACAAAAAGATAACACATGACAGACAGAAAATAGACAATTCTTTATAGCAATAGCTTGCTTGACTCTGTTTAGCTATGAAGAATTTAACATCAATCTTACTTTTTCTCTGACTGCTCTGTGGGAATTCTGTCTTGTTGCACTCTTGTCATCAACAGAGGAAGGCTGTCAACACAAAAATAATCTTATCTCAATATTCATGTAAAGAAATCTACAGTACCAGTCACAAACAACTGATCAACATAAAAAAAATCCCACAGAAATCAGACCTAGTGGTGTTTCCCTAAATAATCTTCCATGCAAGTCTGGTCTGGGTAGGCATATAAATTTGTTTTGATTGAAGGCAATAAATTTGACTGTAGAGATTTCTATACATATAAAAGGTATAAAAGCTTATTTTTCAAAAATTTGACCTCTTTATTAAGAAAACTGATTTTTCAGAATTTGACCTCTTTCATCCCTATAATATACTGTAAATGTATTATATTAAGCATGTGAGATATTTGGGGTGAAATAGGTTTTTCAACGTTAGCTTAATTTTTAAGTTCATGCACATATACAGGACATTTAGCAACACTTGATTAAGTGGCTGTTTTTAGAAGCTGCTTTATGCAGAAGGGGTTAAAAAGAAAACACAGCCAAATGTAATATGTTTACAGTATTATCCTTTCTCTCCTGAAAATCTAAAAAATTTACTGTTGAGTGGAATACTGTAGATTCCTTGGTACTGTTGACTCATTTGCTTTCATCATGACTCAATTTTTGGGGATTTGTGGATACCCTTATCCAAAAATTGCCATTCTCTACAAATTAATAAACTAGGCTAAACAGGAAGTTGACATAGGATACTTAAGAAAATGAATCCCACCATATTGCATACCTAAACAAAGAGTGTGCTATAATTTCAAGCATCTGTGATGAGTAGTTTCTGAGAAAATTGTGATGAAAATTTCTTTAATATGGTACGGACAGATGTAGGGATAAACAGAAAGTTAACATAGGATTCGTACAAAAATGAATCCCACAATATGGCATGCCTAAACATAGAGTGTGCCATAATTTCAAGCATCTGCAATAAATAAATGCTAAGAAAACTGAAATGAAAATTTGTCACATATGGCACAGACAGACCCACAGAAAAACAGGAAGTTGACATCGGATTTGTTTAAAAATGAATCCCACCATATGGCAATGCCTAAACAAAGAGTGTTCTAAAATTTAAAGCATCTGCAATGAGTAGTTGCTGAGAAAACAGTGACGAAAATTTGTTACGGACAGACAGACACACAAGGGTAAAACAGTATACCCCCTCTCCTTTGGAGCGGGGGTATAATTACCACTTTAATGTTATATTGCTGAACTAGATGTAAAAATATTTGATCAATAGGCAACTAACAAATTCATATTCTCAAGATTTGATGCTTATGAGTCATACTTCAGGATATGTAATGATTATAAGCCAAAAACTGTCAATTATGTCAGATATTAGATGGCTCAAGGCGTGTTAGCGCTGAGGAGAGTCTAATATATGACATAATGGTCAGTTTGAGGCTTATAACTTACTTAAAACATTTCACTAATGTAAAACACACCCATTGTTAACTTATTGGACACCTATAGGTAAATGGGTCTCATTCTACTTTGGTAACTTCACCTGGCACTGTCCATTAAGTTAAGCCAAATAAAACAAGCTTTCGAATTTACCACCTGTTTTTCAATAGTAGAAATCACAGATTCACTGTTTTACATGGATAAATATGAACATAACCTTTGTTTAGTCATACTGTAGATTGGCAAATACTCACGATGGTTTTAATTTCACTATGTTCGCGATTTATCATTTTTCCGTGAAAGTAAACCCATCGTGAATGGCATTACTAGTTTTTAGAAACGTTAAATGCTTATACAAAATTTACATTAATTTCTTGAAGCGTGAAATTAAAACCATCGTGATTGGTACTTTTTGAGAAATCGTGAAATTTTAACACCATGGAATTAAAACGACTTACAGTATTTATACACATTGCAACATTTTTAACTATGTACTACGCATGCGTAAAAGTTAGTTCTATTAAATTCTTGAAAATTTACTCATTTTACAACGCAGCACTCCAATGTGGATGTACAATTTTAAACAACTTCAGATTCAGTTATTCTTGATATTGTCATGAAGAAGGCTAAATTTAAATGCAAGCTAAAGCTTGAAGTTTTCTACCATGAAATTCGGAGATATTCTTATATTTTGGTGTTTGCAAAAAAAAAAAAAAAGTTTGTTGATTGAAAAAAACAAGATTTGAAAGATTTTACTCCAACCACTCCCGAAGCTTTAATTTGCAACAAACAGTTTCTCAATTGTGCGCGTTTTAGTGGATTTTACTCCAGCCACTACTTAAAAGCAACAAGAGATTCTTGCTCAAACAACACGGGACTGACAGAAAAAACGGTCACAACTAACGAAAAACAGAATTAGTTGATATTTGGTGAGCGGTATAGTTAAAACCCAAGGATGTGTGTAAGGAAACCCATGCAATGCCATATGATTCTTCCTTTGTGTTCCCTAATTCTGTGAATGTTCGTGTATCAATATGAAATAAAAAGTAATTAATGGTGAATTAATGGAATTTAAGTTTGCCATAGATTTCTCTACATTTTCTTTTGAGACATTCACCCTATGGATTATTCATGCATATTTCAGTAGGATTATAATGTGAAATATTTATAATTTACACTGAAATTTATACTGATAATTTTCTACATTGCTCATATTAAATTGTTTGCTTTATCAGCTAGGCTGAGTGCTTTTTCGGTGTTGTTTATTTCTTTGTGTTGCCCTTTGTTTTCAATGCAATGTAACCTGTAGCTGTCCAATAAATTGAATCTTACTGAACACCTATAGGTAACTTATTGGACGGAGTGTAGGACAATGAGAAATTTACTGGACCAGGTTTCACAAAAGGTGACATCACAAAAATGTTTTAATGTAAAGTAATTGCAAAAAGTACTTTAATAAACACACATCATGTTGCCTACTGACATGAAATATTTTTGTCATATACTCCTCCATTTATCAGTTTGTATACCCTGCAGGGAGCCTCATTACTAAAATCATGAGTATAAAAAGACAGTGTATACAATGGATATGGAATGGTTTGCTTTGCCTTGCAAAAAACGAAATATTCTATACATTCAAAAACTTCCACAGATACTTGTTACAGATACAATCTCCATCCTCCAAATGCTAAATACTTTAAATAGCCCTATTTGATTTGGTGGCATGAATTATAGTTAAAGTTTTTATTTTTCTAACAATGATTTAAAATGCCCATGATTCCAAAAAGTAACTCATTTCATGTAATAGGGTCTTAATTAACTTTTATGAACCCTTGATTCTCTATAGATAGCACTGATCTAAGATTTAATGCATTCACAAACTTTTATGTTCAACACTGTTTGAAGAGTAGCCCTTTTCAATATCTTACCTGAGAATTAAGATGACCATTTACTTGATGTTCTCTGTGAAGCCGTTTATGCTTACTTAAGCTGCATCTAGTGTATAGTCCAAAACACACATCACAATGGGTATATTTTCCCAGATCACCAACCTTATGGTACCTCAATTTCACAGGAATCAAAAAGCCGCTGCCCAAATGTGCCACTCTTCTGTTATGTTGATAGTTCCCCCTCCTAAGTAACGCTTTAAACAACTGTCTTCTTTTCAATGAATTTAAGGGGTAGTCCAGTGCCCTCTGAACTTCCATCTTGTCAGAGTGTATGTGCTTTAGGTGTCGAGACATGTTCACTACCAGTGTCTGACAATACACACAACAGTTTCTCTTTTGCAGCTTAACACCTCTCCCAAATTTCTCATTCTGGTTAAAGTTGAAGGCACCATCATTGCTAATTTGATAATTCTGTGTCCTATTCTCATCTTGTTCAGTGGTTGATCTGGCTTGACTTTTGGATTTGCAGAAACATTTTTCCTTAATATTTGCAGTAGAAATCCTCTGTGGAAAATAAGTGATCTTTAAAATAATACATATGGTGATAAAAATTCATACTAAAAAACAACTATGAAACAGATATTGCAAAATTACTGCAGGGATTTAAACCAGAAGTCTCTGATGAGACTGTAGCTCTACTGGTCTGTACGTATAACAAAAGAAAAGTAGCACTTGGATTTGAAACTCTGCAACATGCAACAATAAATAGAATTATGTATCTTTAATAATGTAGTCTACTTCTGTGCCAAGTTATTTTGAAATCAAACGAAAACTGTAGGAGGAGTAGCGTTTTGAAAGTATTTCACGGAAATTTCTATTTTTGGTAACCATGACAACACCATTCACCGAAATAAAAAAAACAGAAATACATATTATGTATCGTAGTGTATTCTAACTGTGTGCCAAATTAGATTGAAATCAGACCAAATTTATAGGAGGAGTAACGTTTTATGGAAATTTCTCAAAAATTTCTATTTTAAGTAACCATGGCAACACTGTTCATCGAATTCAAAAACTGATGCATTAAGTTATGTATCTTAGTCTTCTTGTATGCCTAATTATATTAAAAGCAGACTAAAACTGTAGGAGGAGTAGCGTTTTAAAGGAATTTCACAGAAATTTCTATTTTTAGTAACCATGGCAACACTGTCCATCGAAATCAAAAACCCATGCACTAAATATTGTATCTTAGTGTAGTCTACTTGTGTGCCAAGTTATATTGAAATCAGACCAAAACTGTAGGAGGAGTAGCGTTTTAAAATGAATTTCACAGAAATTTCTATTTTTAGTAACCATGGCAACACCGTCCATTGAATTCAAAAACCCATGCACAAAATTATGTATCTTAGTGTAGTCTACTTGTGTGCCAAGTTATATTGAAATCGGACCAAAACTGTAGGAGGAGTAGCATTTTAAAGGAATTTCATAGACATTTCTATTTTTAGTAACCATGGCAACACCGTCCATTGAAATCAATCTCCAATGCACTAAATTATGCATCTTAGTGTAGTCTACTTGTGTGCCAAGTTATATTGAAATCGGACCAAAACTGTAGGAGGAGTAGCGTTTTAAACAAATTTCACAGAAATTTCTATTTTTAGTAACCATGGCAACACCGTCCATCGAAATCAAAAACCGATGCACTAAATTATGTATCTTAGTGTAGTCTACTTGTGTGCCTAGTTATACTGAAATCAGACAAAAACTGTAGGAGGAGTAGCGTTTTAAAGGAATTTCATAGACATATCTACTTTTAGTAACCATGGCAACACCGTCCATTGAAATCAAAATCCGATGCACTAAATTATGCATCTTAGTGTAGTCTACTTGTGTGCCAAGTTATATTGAAATCGGACCAAAACTGTAGGAGGAGTAGCGTTTTAAACAAATTTCACAGAAATTTCTATTTTTAGTAACCATGGCAACACCGTCCATTGAAATCAAAAACCCATGCACTAAATTATGTATCTTAGTGTAGTCTACTTGTGTGCCTAGTTATACTGAAATCAGACAAAAACTGTAGGAGGAGTAGCGTTTTAAAGGAATTTCACAGAAATTTCTATTGTTAGTAACCATGGCAACACCATCCATCGAAATCAAAAACCGATGCACTAAATTATGTATCTTAGTGTAGTCTACTTGTGTGCCAAGTTATATTGAAATCGGACCAAAACTGTAGGAGGAGTAGCGTTTTAAAGGAATTTCACAGAAATTTCTATTTTTAGTAACCATGGCAACACCATTCATCGAAATCAAAAACCGATGCACTAAATTATGTATCTTAGTGTAGTCTACTTGTGTGCCAAGTTATATTGAAATCGGACCAAAACTGTAGGAGGAGTAGCGTTTTAAAGGAATTTCACAGAAATTTCTATTGTTAGTAACCATGGCAACACCGTCCATCGAAATCAAAAACCGATGCACTAAATTATGTATCTTAGTGTAGTCTACTTGTGTGCCTAGTTATACTGAAATCAGACAAAAACTGTAGGAGGAGTAGCGTTTTAAAGGAATTTCATAGACATATCTATTTTTAGTAACCATGGCAACACCGTCCATTGAAATCAAAATCCGATGCACTAAATTATGCATCTTAGTGTAGTCTACTTGTGTGCCAAGTTATATTGAAATCGGACCAAAACTGTAGGAGGAGTAGCGTTTTAAACAAATTTCACAGAAATTTCTATTTTTAGTAACCATGGCAACACCGTCCATTGAAATCAAAAACCCATGCACTAAATTATGTATCTTAGTGTAGTCTACTTGTGTGCCTAGTTATACTGAAATCAGACCAAAACTGTAGGAGGAGTAGCGTTTTAAAGGAATTTCACAGAAATTTCTATTGTTAGTAACCATGGCAACACCGTCCATCGAAATCAAAAACCGATGCACTAAATTATGTATCTTAGTGTAGTCTACTTGTGTGCCAAGTTATATTGAAATCGGACCAAAACTGTAGGAGGAGTAGCGTTTTAAAGGAATTTCACAGAAATTTCTATTTTTAGTAACCATGGCAACACCATTCATCGAAATCAAAAACCGATGCACTAAATTATGTATCTTAGTGTAGTCTACTTGTGTGCCAAGTTATATTGAAATCGGACCAAAACTGTAGGAGGAGTAGCGTTTTAAAGGAATTTCACAGAAATTTCTATTGTTAGTAACCATGGCAACACTGTCCATCGAAATCAAAAACCGATGCACTAAATTATGTATCTTAGTGTAGTCTACTTGTGTGCCAAGTTATATTGAAATCGGACCAAAACTGTAGGAGGAGTAGCATTTTGAAAAATTGTTTACAGACAGACGGACAGACAGACAGACAGACGGACGGACGACGGACACCTTACTATCGCATAAGCTCTTCTGGTCTATGACCAGTAGAGCTAAAAAAGGTCTGAGGACTTAGTGGTCTTCTGAGTAAAATAAAACCTTGAAAAGGATCCATAGAAGTACAAAATACAACAAAATAAACTGATAGGTGAAGATATGTTGCCCAAAAGCAAAAAGAAAAAAGAAAGAAAGAAAAATAAAATGGATGAACAAAATATAAGGTCATTGAACATAAGTCTTCATCACTGATGTCAAAACTGAAGTAAATTTTTTACAATAGGTACTCATCAACAAGAGGCCCATGGGCCACATCGCTCACCTGAGCACATTGGCTAGGCAAAAGCACAAATCAGTTCAGTATTGAAAAGATTACCTGGGGGGGGGGGGGGGGAGAGAGAGAGGGGGGCTTGAATTTTAAACTACCTGATGATGCCTCCATGTCAATATAACAAATGGCTTTATTGTACTTGAGAAGATTTTAAGAAAATTTTCCCATATATTCCTTTGAAAAAATATATTCCTTTGTAAAAATTTGATCCTCCATTGTGGCTCCTCCCTATCCCAGGGGTCATCATTTGAACTTGAATCTACACTACCTGAGGATGCTTCCATATCAATATGACTAAACATAGCTTTCCTGTACTTGAGAAGAAATATTATTTCAATATGTTCTTATGTAAAACTTTCGATCCCCCAATGGGCCCCATCCAACCCCTGGGGGTCATCATTTGAACAAAATTGAATCTACACTACCTGAGGATGCTCCCATATCAGAATGACTAATCATGGTTTGCAGTTCTTCAGAAGAAGATATTTCCCTATATGTTACTACTTAAGACTTTGATCCTCCAAAATAGAATCTACACTATCTGAGGATGCTTCCATGTAAATATGATCAATCAGGGCTTTGCTGTTCCTGAGAAGAAGATTTTTAAAATTTTTCCTATACATTTCTATGTAAAACTTTGATCCTCCATTGTGGCCCTGCCCTACCCCCGGGGGTCATGATTTGAATAAATTTGAATCTACACTACCTGTGGATGTTTACATATAAATATGAACAATCTGGGCTTTGCTGTTCCTGAGAAGAAGATTTTTCCTATATATTTCTATGTACAACTTTGATAGTCCATTGCAGCCCTGCCCTACCCCCCTGGTCATGATTTGAACAAACTTGAATCTACACTACCTGAGGATGCTTCCATATAAATATGACTCATCATGGCTTTGCTGTTCTTGAGAAGAAGATTTTTAAAGATTTTTCCTATATATTATTTCTATATAAAACTTTGATCCTCCATTGTGGCCCTGCCCTACCCCTGGGGGTCATGATTTGAACAAACTTGAATCTACACTACCCGAGGACGCTTCCATATAAATATGACTCATCATGACTTTGTTGTTCTTGAGAAGAAGATTTTTAAAGATTTTTCCTATATATTTCTATGTAAAACTTTGATCCTCCATTGTGGCCATGCCCTACCCCTGGGGGTCATAGTTTGTACAAACTTGAATCTACACTATCTGAGGATGCTTCCATATAAATATGACTCATCATGGCTTTGCTGTTCTTGAGAAGAAGATTTTTAAAGATTTTTCCTATATATTTCTATGTAAAACTTTGATCCTCCATTGTGGCCCCGCCCTATCCCCGGGGGTCATGATTTGAACAAACTTGAACGTACACTACTTGAGGATGCTTCCATATGAGTTTCATCTTTCCTGGCCCTATGGTTCTTGAGAAGAAGATTTTTAAATGTTGCCATTATTTTTTCACTAATTCCTAATTATCTCCCCTTGAAAGAGGGCGTGGCCCTTCATTTGAACAAACTTGAATCCCCTTTACCCAAGGATACTTTGTGGCAAGTTTGGTTGAAATTGGCCCAGTGGTTCTTGAGAAGAAGTCGAAAATGTGAAAAGTTTACAGACAGACAGACAGACAGACGGACAGACAGACAGACGGACAGACAGACGGACGCCGGACAAAATGTGATCAGAAAAGCTCACTTGAGCTTTCAGCTCAGGTGAGCTAAAAACATAGGTAATCAGAGAATAAAGAGCTCACCTCAACAAATGTGTTTAAGTAAGGTAAAAACCCATGCTTAACTAATAATCTGGTAGTGTGCATTCCTAGATGTAACATTTATGCAATTTTGGTCTGATAGGGCTTGCAGTTACTTGGGAAGTTTGAGAGTGTTCATCCAGTGAAGCATCATCCATACAAGTTTGGTTCAGATTGCCCTTATAGTTTCTTGGTAATGGAATGCTAATGAGAATGGTAATGCTCCAAAAACTTTAATCTGGTCACTCATCAGGAAAATGTAGATCAGATCCAGCATCCGAAGCAGGCTTGGTAGTGTGCATCTTTAGATGCATCACCTATGCAAGTTTGGTCAATATAGGGCTTATAATTACTTGGAAATGTATGGAAGCCCATTTAAGACTTATCAAAAATATTTTTGAAATCAAGATAACGAATTCTCAAATTTGTTATAACAAATTTAATTTGTTATATCGATTTCTTTTAATTCGCTATAACAAATTTAATTTGTTATAACAAATTTGTTGAATTCATCATAATGAATTCAAAAATTTGTTCAACTAATTCAACTTGTTTTAACAAATTATAAAACCTGCTGTGACGAATTAAATTTAATGAAACAAATTATTTATTATAATGAATTAAATGCGTTTAAACAAATTCGACAATTCATTATATCAAATTCATATTTTTTTGTATAGGCCCTAATTCTTTAATTTTATTTCAACGAATTGAATCCACAAATATAAATTTCAGAATTTGTTTAAACCAATTTAATCCGTAATAACAAATTTTTGAATTCGTTATAAAGAATTTAACAAATCTTTTATCACAAATTTAATTCATTATTACAAATTCAAAAAATTGTTATAACAAAATAAATTCGTTATATGCATTGAATTAAAAAATATTTTTTTATAGGTCCTAAATGGGGTTCCTTAGAAATGAGACCTGCTCCAAAACTCTAACCTGATCCAAAAATTTTAAC
The DNA here is from genome assembly GCF_033153115.1 of Saccostrea echinata. Classification (NCBI taxonomy): domain Eukaryota; kingdom Metazoa; phylum Mollusca; class Bivalvia; order Ostreida; family Ostreidae; genus Saccostrea; species Saccostrea echinata. Next base: position 29,789,272 of record NW_026889778.1, read on the forward strand.
TTGGTTAATATTTAGCTGAAATTGCAGCATCTGAAACCTTGACTGGTACAATGAAACATATTACTAATAGAAGCATCCTCCATGCATCTCTGATTAATATAGGACATAGAAATCGGTATCTGCTCCAAAAACTTTAACCTGGGATGCCGACGCTGAGGGTATTACATAAGCTCCCCCAACTTTGTTGAGATGAGCTGAAAAACATCCATCTGAACATGCTGAATTTAATTCTTATTGCCATACCTAAACATTTTGTTTCAGAGAAGACCCTTCAGTCTTATTACTCCTTGAAGTATGTGGGTAATCGTTAAATAAAGCTGATAAATATAATTCGAATATACATATGATCTTACTAAATTTTCTTCTTCAGTGTCATCAAATGTCTGTCTGGATGCCTCACAGAAGAATTTATGTACGGTGTCAGTTTTCCTGATGAAAAGGTAACAGGTAAAACAGAATTCATAGTCTCTGCTGATGTTAGCTGCCTTCTGAACTCGTCTCAGAGGAACCAGATCCCCACATCCGGCCTGTATGACACGGTCATTGTGCTTCTTGTTACCTAGGACAATAAGATCATTCCACAATTTTTTTCCCGCCTCAAACTCTCTTGGCATTCTGATGGCTTCCTCTACCAATTCTTCTTCACAGTGTTTGTTTTCCAAGTGTTTGATGATGTTAGACTTTGGCTGCTGGCAGTAAAGGCAAAATGAATGCTTTAGTGACAGCAAGATGGAAATGTTCTCATTGTGTTTCAATGAATAAGGATGGTCCTTATTTTTCTTCTTCACCTGAAAATGAAAAACATTAAATAAGCCCATGAGCTCCATCACTTACCACCTGCAGAATTATAGTGCAGAATGCGGGTGGTTACGTTCCCATCACTTGTTCGACCCGCTTGTTTTCGACACGAATTCCATGTTCAACCCGAGTAGTTTCATTCTGAAGCAATTAATTAACACTTTCAACAGTTTTACATTTTATTTTTCGTCTACATAGGATTTTTTTAGTGTTGTCAACGAGTACCCGGTCAACCGTCGAACGATGCGAGTATTGGTTAGTATAACTGCTATTCGGTTACTCGGACAAAATACATTTTACATTGTAAATACATAGAAAATAAATGTTATATTGTTTATAAATGTATAATAACACATTTACCTAAAATTATTTACTGTTAGACTTGATCGAGTGGTTCACAAATAGGATCGATTTGTTTTGATTAGTTTTCACACTTTATATAATTGATAGCTTTGATTGCCAGGGGTATAAAAAATTTGAAGACCTGAGTTATAATTACCTCATTTACCCCTATGCTAGTCAAAGGAGGAGCATAATTTAATAAGATGCCGCCGCAGACAAATAAAGCTTGGAAGTATTTTAAAAGAACAGCTGATTCGAGATCTGTATAATGTAAATTATGTGAATCGAAGTTATTGTATACGAGTTGGACTACAAATATGTTAAATCAGCTAAGATTAAAACATTATTCGGAAAACAGCGATTTACTGGACACTCTATGAATCAACCAGTTATTATGGGTATTTTAATTCTCATTGATCGCGACATATATCAGGGGATGAAAAGAAAAACGTAACGATCGAGAGCCATTGTGAAAATGGTGATTGATGACTATATATATGTTTTCTTTGTGTGTTGATAAAATTATTTATTTAAACAAAAATAAACTTTCCGTTTCAATTGACATCTAAAATCAAAATTCTTTGAAGATATTGTGTATGTGTTTGAGTTTGTAATTGTAAATAGTTCATACGCAGTAAATTTGTTTTATTTCTACCGATAGGTAAAGGATGAGATAAATAATAGATATGGTAACTGTAACGAAAAAATCATCCGAGTAACCGGTTACTTGATCGGAAAAGTAAGCGAGTAACCGGTTACTAAAAATCGTCCAATTTGACAACACTAATTTTCTTAAATATCCACCACCTATACTTTAATCATTTAATTAGTGTTAATTATTGTGTTTATTTATCGTATGCAATTTAATTTGGAGAAATGTACATTGTTTAGACAGTGCATATGTGATCACGATGCATTTGAAGAAGTATTATATTTGATTAATTTTTATGGAAAACTGTTCAAATATAATTCATTACTTAATCAAATTTATCAACATCCTTGCTCTGCGATAGTAGATAAAAATATTAGGAAACCATCTAATTGTTAACTATTGACTGCATGTTGACTAACACATACGGAAACAACGACCTATTGACACATACAACTCTGAAGCAATAAAGTACAGCTACCAAATATCCATTTGTCTATCGCACAGTATGTACCCCTGTACTCAGGTACTGACCTGTAGGGAAATATATAAGAGGAGGTTGAAACCAATTGGGTCATTACCACGTGGGTCGAACACGGAATCGGAATGTAGCCACCCAACACCACTGTGAAATGGCTCACAGCGGTAGTCCTACCCTAATGCTAAACCCCTGACCCTGGGACCATGAATTTCAGAGTTTGGTCAAGGACTCATTGCTTGTTATAATCATCCAAACAGATTGACCACTGATGTTTACAGCTAAAGAAGAATATTTTTGAAAATTGCCATACTGGTAATTTTGATGGTTTTGGTCCCATCCATTAGGCCCCAAAGGGCAGGGGCCATAAAATCAATAATTTTTGCCTCCTTTTGTCCTAAGATGCTCTACACCAAAATTGGTTGAAAATGCTTCAGTGGTTTATAAGAATATGAAAATGTTCAAAAGTTTATGTATAAAACAAAAACATAGCAATAGACAAAATCATAGCAATAAGTCACCTGAGTGACTCAGGTGACCTTAAAAAAATAATCCAGCATATTTACTCTATAATGTACCAGTGCACCACGTGAAATCCAATGAGTACAGTAAAAGTAGTACCAGATTGATGTACATTAGGCATGGGTCCAGAAATTTTTCAAAGAGACATACATGTATTTATATTACAATTACATAAGACTTTTTTTGCATAATATTTTGTTATCTATTCCATATATGACAGGATACAGATGAATCGGGGGTGGGGTTGATTTACGCCAAGTAAATTAGGTGTGCATGCTTGAATTTGGCAAAGGGTTTTCCCGGCATGAATGCTGATTTTATTTTTGAAAAAGAAAATTTTGGTATCAAAAATTTTAAAGTTCATCACAATTCTATGCACTAAAAATATTCATATTCATTGTATTGACAACAATTCAACAAGTTTCCATCATGGGCCCAACCCCCAACCCCCCTTTAAGCTTTTTTCTACACAAAATCCTTCTTTAAAAAGTCCCTTTTCAACAGATTTTACTTCATTAAATTCTGTATTTTAAAACTGGTAATGAATTTATTATATTAAATAATTATTTAAAAGGCCCATGGCCATAGACTCACCCGAGCATTTTAGTTTTTATACATTACATATATATTTTGTGTAAATTATAGAATTATCGTGGCTTCTTCCCTGGTTACACAAATATGAAGGAGAGTATATTTACATGCAAACACCTATGTGCAGGTACTACCGTTTCATGAAAGCATCTAGCTACAAATATAGTCACTGTGTAAGGTTATGCCCAATGTACTGTCATTAAATATTCAGAATTCCATGCAAAATGAAGTAAACTTGGTTCTTTATAAATTACTAAGTAATAGATTAAATATAGACAATATGGAAATGCAAGCATGTCTATGTTCCTTTAAAATAACATTGTTACATACAGTGCTCATGCTTCATATCATAGCACCCCTTGGTTGTGACAGAACCAAATAGATGGACAGAAAGACAGATGCTGAGTAAAATGAACCTTAAGTGTCTTTTGTGGATGACACAAAAATAAGAAACAAAAGAATTGACCTACCATAACAATGTTCTTGTCAGAGTCAATGTTGAGAAGCTCTGTTGGGGCTTTTTCCACATCATCTTCACCATGTGATAAATCATTCTCTTCCTCTCTAGCTTTACTGAACCCAGGGCAATTCCTTCTTTCAGTGCCCCCAGTTTCATAGCCTACTTTTAATACACTGCAATCCTCCACCTCACCCTGCCTTCTGCCCACTTGTCTGCTGCTCCCACTGTCCTCCACTTGTCTGCTGTTCCCACTTTCCTCCACTTGTCTGCTGCTCCCACTCTCCTCCACTTGCCTGCTGCTCCCACTCTCCTCCACCTGTCTGCTGCACCCACTCTCCTCCACTTGTCTGCTGCTCCCACTCTCCTCCAATTGTCCGCTGCTCCCACTCTCCTCCATTTGTCTGTTGCTCCCACTCTCCTCCACTTGTCTGTTGCTCCCACTCTCCTCCACCTGTCTGCTGCTCCCACTCTCCTCCACTTGTCTGCTGCTCCCACTCTCCTCCAATTGTCCGCTGCTCCCACTCTCCTCCACCTGTCTGTTGCTCCCACTCTCCTCCACTTGTCTGCTGCTCCCACTCTCCTCCACCTGTCTGCTGCTCCCACTCTCCTCCACTTGTCTGCTGCTGAGGTTTTTCTCCTCTGATGGAGTCATGAGATTTGTATCTTCCTCACCATTTAGTGAGCTATCCTTCCTATCCACCTGAGCAGTGTTGCTTGCCCCTCTATTTTTACACCTGTCCTTCATCGGACTTGATATGCTTCTCTTTCTGTTGGCTGATTTATGCTCATCAACTTTCTGTAAAGTACAGCACAGATGAATCATATAAAATGTGAGAGAAATATGAAACTTGATGTTTCTATTTTTTCTTGAGCTATTTAGGTTCACCAAGAATCATTTTTGGTGCTGTTTAATTTGGACCAAAAATCTTGATTTTTAACTTTTAAAAATCATTGGATATTGAAATTTCTTAACCTGTTTTAAATTCCATATACTGACACCTCCCAATGCCACCCCCCATTTCCCATCAAGAAAATAAAACTACAGGAGCTCCAACATTTGAATGAATTTGAAATTTTTTTTTTTAATTTTAAGTAGTTATAGCAATATAATAACAAGCGGCCAATGAACCATAATGCTGATTTTCCTCTTTAATCATAAAAAAAATTGTTTCCATTGGTAATATCCAAAATCAAACTTACAGAGATCTATGATTTCATTGAAGTTGAATCCACATAACATTGGAATGCTTTAATATCAATATAATCAACACGGCCCTGTTGTTTTGCAGATTTTTTCCTGTACACATGGATAATGTAAATTTTGGGCCTCTGATTTCAAATAAATAATTTCAAAAAATAGATAATCAAAGATTAAGAAGCTCACCTCCAAGAATGTTATCTGTAAGTAAGGCAAATATTTTACATCATTTTTTTCCCTAGTTAGTTTGCATCCCAAGATCAAAATCCATGCAAGTTTGGTTTCAGTAGGACATAAATGCATCATCCATGCTAGTTTCATTCAGGTAGAGCTAATATTCACTCATTTGAAATAATGTAGGTCAGATCCAGGATCTGAAGCAAGTCTGGTAGTGCACATTTCTAGATACACCATCCCTGCAAGTTTTATTTTCAGATAGGGCTGATAGTTATTTTGAAATGAAATTGCTTCTCAAACTTTAACTGAGATGGTAATGCCAGCACCAGTCCTGGAGTATAGCATTAGCTCATCTAGACTTTGTGAAGGTGAGTAAGGGCATTAACCCAGACATGCTAAAATGCCAGCTGTAGGTTCTTTTGAAATACACATTTTTTTCTCTAATCTTTAGTATTAGTTTCTCAACTTGAAAGTATCTTTAGGCTTTGTTGAATTTATATATACCTGTGATGAAGATAACTTCTGCTGACAACGTCGCTTCTTGTGCATCCACATATTATCCCGTCGTACACGAGAAAAACAAACTGGGCAGTGTGAAAACGGACCATCAGTCATTCCCTGTAATTTTCTGGGAGGTATTAATGTTCCTCTTCCTAGCTGAAATATTCGTTTATTGTGTTCATTGTTTCCTTTAAAAATCAAGTTGGAAAATACTTCTCTCTTTTCTTTTGATTGCTTAGAATACTTCAGGGCTCTTTGCACTTCTGACTCGGTGCTGTGTTTTTCCTCAAAGTGCCTATACATTTTGATTTTTAACTGCTTGCAATAAAAACAACAATTTTGTTTAAGAAGTTTCTTCTTTCCGTTCCACCTTGTTTGCCACTTGATTTTATTTCCTGAATCCCCTGCATTGTTAGATGGCTCTGTGGATTCTTGTATAGTCATTTCGTCATTTGTTTGGTTGTTGGCTGATCCATTTTGTCGAGAGCCTCCCCTTCCAGACTTGGTCTTGTCGGACATTGACATACACTCACAAAGAGTTTCCTTCTGCCAAAAAAGAAATTAGGACTCACATCAATCTTTTCTACCAAATCTCTGCAACTTCATTTTTTTTTCTTCAGCATTAAAAGAAATAATGTGCAAACTAAATAAAAAAAATAACATTGTATCGTCAATGTCTTCCTCTAATTTTGTACACTATTTTGTCTATTTAGTGCAAAAGGATTCACAGACCCCTTTTAAGTAGTTATTGTCCCTGAAAGTTTTCAATCTTTACATTAAAATAATCTTTTTTTTAAAAAAAAGGTTAATTGTAGTCTTGAATCTTTAACCCTGAAAAAGTCAAGAATATTCAAAATATGAGAAATTTAGCTCTTTTCATAACTCTTTTGGCTTTCAACGTTATTGCATGTTAAACAAGAGGCCCAGGGGCCACATCGCTCACCTGAGCACTATGGCTAGGAAAAAGCAGAAATCACTTCAATCTTGAAAGGTTGAAAAGTTTAAATATAAAAGTGGTTGGGGGGGGGGGGTGTCAGGAATTGAACAAATTTGAATCTACATTATCTGAGGATGCTTCCATTTAAATATGACCAATCATGGCTTTGCTGTTCTTGAGTAGAAGATTTTTAAAGATTTAACCTATGTATTCCTATGTAAAACTTTGATCACCCATTGTGGCCCCACCCGACCCACAGGGGTCATGTTTGAACAAACTTGAATGTACACTATCTAAGAATGCTTCCATATAAATATGACCAATCATGGCTTTGCTATTCTTAACAAATAGTTTTTTTTAAAGGTTTTTACTATGTGTTCCAATGTAAAACTTTGATGGCCCATTGTGGCCCCACCCGACCCCCGGGGTTCATGATTCGAACACATTTGTATGTACACTATCTGAGGATGCTACCATATAAATATGACCAATCATGGCTTTGCTATTCTTAACAAATTGTTTTTTTTTTTTTAGAATTTTTACTATGTGTTCCTATGTAAAACTTTGATCGCCCATTGTGGCCCCACCCGACCCCCGGGGGTCATGAGTTGAACAAATTTGAATGTACACTATCTGAGGATGCTACCATATAAATATGACCAATCATGGCTTTGCTGTTCTTGAGAAGAAGATTTTTACTATGTGTTCCTATGTAAAACTTTGATCGCCCATTGTGGCCCCTACCGACCCCCGGGGGTCATGAGTTGAATAAATTTGAATGTACACTACCTGAGGATGCTTCCATGTAAATATGAGCAATCATGGCTTTGCTGTTCTTGAGAAGAAGATTTTTAAAGATTTTTCCAATATATTCCTATGTAAAACTTTGATCGCCCATTGTGGTCCCACCCGACCCCCGGGGGTCATGAGTTGAACAAATTTGAATCTACACTACCTGAGGATGCTACCATATAAATATGACCAATGATGGCTTTGTTGTTCTTGAGAAGAAGATTTTTAAAGATTTTTCCTATATATTCCTATGTAAAACTTTGATCGCCCATTGTGGCTCCACCCGACCCCCGGGGGTCATGATTTGAACAAATTTGAATCTACACTACCTGAGGATGCTTCCATGTAAATATGACCAATTATGGCTTTGCTGTTCTTGAGAAGAAGATTTTTAAAGATTTTTCCTATATATTCCTATGTAAAACTTTGATCGCCCATTGTGGCCCCACCCTACCACCGGGGGTCATGATTTGAACAAACTTGAATCTACACTACCTGAGGATGCTTCCAAGTAAATATGACCAATCATGGCTTTGCTGTTCTTGAGAAGAAGATTTTTGAAGATTTTTCCTATATATTCCTATGTAAAACTTTGATCGCCCATTGTGGCCCCACCCGACCCCCGGGGGTCATGATTTGAACAAACTAGAATGTACACTATCTGAGGATGCTACCATATAAATATGACCAAGTATGGCTTTGCTGTTCTTGAGAAGAAGATTTTTAAAGATTTTTCCTGTATATTTCCTATGTAAAACTTTGATCACCCATTGTGGCCCCACCCTACCCCCGGGAGTCATGATTTGAACAAACTTGAATCTACACTACCTGAGGATGCTTCCACATAAGTTTCATGTTTTCAAGCACAGTGGTTCTTGAGAAGAAGATTTTTTAATGATGCCATTAATTTTTCACAAATTCTTAATTATCTCCCCTTGGAAGAGGGCGTGGCCCTTCATTTGAACAAACTTGAATCCCCTTTACCCAAGGATACTTTGTGGCAAGTTTGGTTGAAATTGGCCCAGTGGTTCTTGAGAAGAAGTCAAAAATGTGAAAAGTTTACAGACGGACGGACAGACGGACTACAGACAAAATGTGATCAGAAAAGCTCACTTGAGCCTTCGGCTCAGGTGAGCTAAAAAGCCTTTTTAAAACAAATTTAAAATATCCTTTCTTGAACCCTAAGCTTGACCTTTGCCAGCTTACTTATGAATTCATAAGCACTGTCCAAAACTGATATAAAATTTCAGAAGATCTTGTGCGAGTGTTAGAATGTTCCCTCTCCTGTTTATGGAGGAATAAAGGGGAACAGTGAAATTCATGAATTACCATCCATGCACCATAAGGTGATACAAGTACCAAACAAAACAGAAAATCCCATCTTTGCTTTTTTGAGCATATATCTATATCTATCTATATATATATATCTATATCTATATCTATATATATATATATATATATATATATATATATATATATTTTTATTTTTTTTTGAAATCTTGTTGATGTAAAATGTCCAAAAAAGGTGAAAATTTTATAATGCAATGCTGATTATTCTTCATTTCAGACAACTTGCCCACGATTTCATGGACAACTCTCATTATCATTAAGTTAGTAGCTGCAAAGATATAACCTGATTTTACCTTAAAAATATCCATATCTATCATCCATTTTATCATATGACATATTGAAAATGCAGTCTGCATGCTTTTAATTACATCCCCTTGGAAAAAAGTATTACTATTACCCTAGAATCTTAATTTCAACAAGAGGCCCATGGGCCACAATGCTCACCTAGGTAACTTTGGCCCTACTGTTCTTCACCTGGTTTTCCCCTATGGAATATGTATTGTGGCCCCACCCTATCCCCGGGGGTCATGATTTGAACAATTTAGAATCTACACCACCCCAAGATGCCTCAATCCATATAATTTTCAGCTTTTCTGGCCCAGTGGTTCTTGAGAAGATTTTTAAAGATTTTTCCTATATATTTCAATGTAAAACTTTGATTCCCCATTGTGGCCCCATCCTACCCCTAGGGATCATGATTTGAAGAATGTAGAATCTACACTAACCCAGGATGCTTCCATATAAGTTTCAGTTTTTCTGGCCCAGTGGTTCTTGAGAAGAAGATTTTTTAATGACCCCAACCTATCTTTGTCATATCTTGATTATCTTCCCTTGTAAGGGGGCTTGGCCCCTCATTTTGACAATTTAAATTTCCCTTCTCCCAAGGGTGCTTTGTACCAACTTTGGTTAAAATTGGCCCAGTGGTTCTTGAGAAGAAGTTGAAAATGCGAAAAGTTTACAGATGGAAGGACAGACAGCTAGACAGATGGATGGACAACAGGTGATCAGAAAAGCTCACTTGAGCTTTCAGCTCAGGTGAGCTAACAAGAGACCCATGGGCCACATCGCTCAACTGAGCACATTGGCTAGGAAGAAGTAGAAACAAGTTCAAAGGGGTGGTGGGGGTAGGGAGGGGAGGACTTAAATTTACACTACCTCAGGATGCTTCTATATCAATAGTACTAATCATCACTTTGCTGTACTTTGACAGAAGAATTTTGAAAAAATTTTCCCTATGTATTCCTATGTAAAACTCTGATTGCTCCACCCTACGCACCCTAAATTTGAACAAATTTGAATCTATATTAATACCTGAGGATGCTTCTATAATTATACCATATAAGCAGAATTTTTTAGCGAGGATTCAATTTTGGCATTATTAGCTAGGGTTTTGAGATCACTAAAATTGAATATCGCTAACAATTAAACTTACCTCTCCCTAATAAATTATATACCATTTTTTTAATAAACAGCTAAATTTGCAACTCACTAAAAATTCCACTTAAATGGTAATATGACTAATCATTGCTTTGCTGTTCTGAGCAGCAGATTTTTTCAAGATAATTCCTACATACACATATTCTTATGCAAAACTTTGACCCTCTGTAGTGCCCCCCAACTCCTGGGGGTCATAATTTGAACAAACTTGATTCTACATACGTAAGGTTGCTTCTGTATAAATATGACTAATAATGCCATAGTTGTTCTTGAGAAGAAGATTTTAAAGATATTTCCTATGTAATGTGTATTAACAGGTTCCTACAAGGGATATATCAGTTTACCTTTTACTTTGTCTGAGTTAATGATTAGAATGATTATGTAGACAACTCTGTCTGAGGGTATATCACACAGTACTTAAATTTTTTTTAATCTAGAGACGGGGACTGGGTAAGGTGCAACTTGCACCGTTTTTCATCCCTAGGTTCCCATTGATAGATAAGAATGGGGTGTCTCAACCTTCTTCAGATTTATTACACCCAAACTTAACATCAATTCCCTAGGATACTTGCCATTGGTGTTTTTTTATTGCTGATTCAACGTCCGACTTCTTCAGCTAGCTTCTGAATGCCTGACATTCCCAAAGCTTTGCCTTATATACCCTTTGGCTAGTCCATTTCAAGGGTTGTCAGGTCATTCCACAATTCTACACTACCTGAGGATACTTCTACACATTGTATTTATATGACTAATAATGGCTTAGCTGTTCTTGAGAAGAAGTTTTTTTAAAGTGATTTCCTATATATTCCTACAGTAAACTGTGACCCCCTGTTGTGGCCCTGCCCTACCCCCAGGGGTCATAATTGGAACAAATTTGAATCTTCACTACCTGATGATATTTCTATTCAATGTTTTGCTGTTCTGGAGAGGAAGTTTTTACAGATATTTTTTTTTTATATATTCCTATGTAAAACTTTGACCCAATATTTTGGCCCAGCTCTACCTCCAGGGGTTATCATATGAACAAAGCTGAATCTATAGCATGCAATGAAGCTTTCTCTTAAGTTTCATATTTTCTTGCCCAGTGGTTCTTGAGAAGAAGATTTTTAAAAGGTGCCACCAAAGTTCCCCACATTCTTAATTATCTCCCCATGAAAGAGGACGTGGCACTTCTTGTGAACAAACTTAAATCCCCTTCACCCAAGGATGCTTTGTGGCAAGTTTGGTTCAAATTGGCCCAGTGGTTCTAGAAAAGAAGTTGAAAATGTGAAAAGTTTACAGATGGTACACACTCTCTGATCAGAAAAGCTCACTTGAGCCTTTGGCTCAGATGAGCTGAAAACAAAAAAAAAAAATTATTCCTTTCATGTAAGTGCACTCTCTCCTAGGAACTTCTCCTTGGGGATTTTATAGAAAAAGATCGCCAAAAAAAACCTATACTATTTTAGTTATTTTTTAGCTTTGTAAAGGAGTAAGCTTTACAACTTCATAAATAAGTTCCTTTTATTTTAAGATACATACAGTAAAACTCAGCTATAGTGAAGTCCTGGGGACCTGCAAATTTACTTCGCTATATCTGTAATTCGTTATATCCGTATAACAATTTTGTTAAAGTATATATAGGAATTTCCAATTGCAATATAGACTTTTTCCCTTCAAGTAAGACTATGAAATGTATTTTTGGAACTATTTTAAAATACTAGAGTTTGGAGTTCAAAAGCTTTCAGATGATTTAAATTCAAATACAAAAACACAAAAAATACCAGATCAATATTTCAAAGTTGATATCTTTGGGAATTTGTTATAAAAGATGTAAATTTTATTAATTTTAACCTGTAGGGGATACACAATAAGTTCGTTATATCTGTAAATTCGCTGTATCTGAGTTCATTATATCCGTAAATTTTTACAAAGAATTGTTAAGAATTTTGCCAGGGATATCAAAAAACTTGGTTATATCCATACAATCGGTATATCCATGTTCGTACTAAACGAGTTTTACTGTAGTACCTGGTTTGTTAATGTTAAAGACTTTCTGCTTCTAAAAAAAGAACAATTTAAAAATGAAAACATGCTATGAAAAGTTTTTTTTTTAAATTACTCCTTTGAAAAATGTACAGACCTAAATTTTATTTCATTTGAATGCCCTCTATCAAGGAATATTTTGCACTTTGTTTAGTTAACAAGGGCAAAATGGTTCTGGATAAGTCAGTGATATGAAAAATTGGTCACATTGGAGGGACGAGCTATAACAAAACATCAAAGGAGCTTCTGTAATCTCTCAGCTCAGATTATACATGTATCTAACTAATGGACAGCTTACTTTTGGGGAAGGAGACAGTAGAAGTTTTTTCTGACATCTTTTGAGGTGAGACTGGAGTACCCGGTAGAGACCGTAACAAAACTGGCACACCTCCATCTGACTAGCATCCCTATATCCACGTGTGTTCTGAACCAACAATTCCCCCCTCCCTCTCTCTAGGACTGCCTTATTGTGCAGGAAACAGAAGCTGTTCCTTATATCTGTCCAACCTTGTTTTCTCTCAGCTGAACCTTTTGGGTGTTTAAGCGTGTCTCTTACAATAGGTTCATTTGAATGTTTCTTCTGGAGATGACGTGAGAAATGACAGGGAACAATGAGACAGAATGCACACATCAATCCACCATTATGTTGCTTTTCATCAACAACAGTGATCTGTCCATTCCTTGGGACCTGTTTGAGTTTCTCATTTACTGTTTTTATCATTGCCTCTGAGATCTCTAATGAACCACATCTTGAGTCTTCTTCTTCCTCCTCTGTCATTTCATCATCAGAGACATCATTCACCTGAAATCATCCACATGTCAATCAGTGTTCAACATCACATGTACAGAAATTAAGCAGGTTCTGCATGAAGCTTTGATATCAATCACTGTTATAAATTCACAACTTCATAATAAAATATTTTGACTTTCCTTTTGAAATACAGTTTTCATTCATTTTCAATTTCATTTTTAAAATAATATACTTCTGTTAAGATGTACCTCAATAATTACACAAGAATAAACAAACTGTTAGGCAGAAGCTTCAAATGTTTTTTCAGTTACAAATTTAAGGAACAGATATGAATTCTATACTTGCTCTGTTCATGACCTTGGACTTAATCTACTGTCCTTGGGTCAACATAACCACAAAGATCAAGTAGCTGAGCCTTCTCTGTCAAGTCTGAACTTCCAATATTTTTCCGTTACAAAGTTAGAGCTGAACACAATTTTTTTTTACTTCTGATTTTTGCATGTGTGAACAGGTGAGGGTCACTGAATATCCTCAGATGATATTTTCAATTACTATAAGCTTCCAAAGTCTTATCATTATAAAGATATATGTTAAGGAAAGAAATCACAAGAAAAATTCTTTGACCTTGCAAAAATGAACTTGGGTCTAAATCGGGAGAAAAGATAGACAACAACACTCATCTCACAAAATTTTAAAATAAAATTTCTAATTGTGATCATCAATTTAAGAAAATGAATTAAATATTTTAATTCACAGTATATTATGGAGTTCATAAATTGGGACTTTCTAGGTAATTCAAATATTGTTCTGCATAAAGCTTAGCTCCCCAGAGGAGGAGGAGGGAATCATGATTTAAGATGACAATGATATCAATGTGATCAATGGTGAACCTTTTCTACAATAAAAGTTTGTCCCTGCCTAGCAACAAGGCTCAAGAATTTAAAAACAGTCCTAACCCTATATGTGGACCTTTTGTTTTTGAGATATTCCCCAATGTTAAAAAACCTTTTGACTCTATATAGTGTCCCCACCTTAGCCCCTTGGCCATATGGGTCATTTTTAAACAAGTTTAAATCTATTTACATGAGGCTGCTTGCATATTAAGGTGACTGTGTCCCAACTATTCTTGAATAAAAGAGCCCCAGAGGCCATCATTTGAACCATAATGAATGTATACTTCATGTATATACTTCTTTTATAATAAAATGGTTAGTGTAGCCCTTCTTTTCTAATTCTTCTGCACATGAAGACACCTTGTGGCAAGTTTGGTTAGAATCTGGAAAGTGGGTTAGAAGTCTAAATTTGAAAAGTTTATCAATTACCCATGACAGATAAATTCTTTGATCAAAAAACAGCAAAATGGACAGAGGTTCTGAATTCATTGCTAACTGTGGCCTACTGGCAGGTCTTTGCCAAGACAGAACATCTTAAAATACCCTCAAGCCTACCAATTTAAAATTAATTTCCTCAGGTGTCTGTCTGCTACAGTGGAGTCTGTGGATGTCCAAGAAGTTCTTATCTGTAAATGTATAGCATGTTGTACAGAACTGTTCTGATGTAAGTCCTTCAATGTTTACAGGTGTTTGTACTGGAATTATTGTTCCCTCTCCTGTCTGTAGCACTTCGTCGTTGTGGCGACGCAATCCCTCATCAATCATTTGCTGTAGCTTTTGTCTCCGTTTCAATGTGTTCTTTCCATACTTGTTCATTTCTACCACTCCCATTTCTCTGAAGTGTCTACACTGAAGATGCTCAGCCAGCTTCCATACATTTCTACCACAATACATACACCTGGTTTTTGTTTCACTTTTAATTCCAGGTCTTTGTAAAATAATAGTTATGTTTTCATTATATTGCAATGATTTGATACATGGAGAAGTTCTTACTGCAATTTTCACACTTTCATCAAACATGTTATTTCTCTGGACAGAACTGATACTGTTTTGTACATTTACTGATTTCTTTCTTAAATTATACACGATACTTGCATCAGCCACTTTCTCCTTTGGTACAAAATTTTCACTAATTTGCACATTTACTGGTGATTTATTTCTACAATCCTGTTCCATACTTTGACTGACATCAATCTCTACTGGGCTAACATTTGTACTGTGTTCATCACTCTCATTCTGTTGAAGGCTCTATAAAAAGAGAAGAACCATGGCTTATTAACTTAAATCATATAACTCAGGGTATATCAGTATTATATTATTGAGTAAAAGTAATTTATCACATATCATTTTACCTGACAAAATAAAATGCACTGCAGGAACATGGTTTTCCTGTTCTTGAGAAGTAGATTTTTCTAATCCAAAAATTAGATTGCCCATTG
Source organism: Saccostrea echinata (assembly GCF_033153115.1). Taxonomy (NCBI): domain Eukaryota; kingdom Metazoa; phylum Mollusca; class Bivalvia; order Ostreida; family Ostreidae; genus Saccostrea; species Saccostrea echinata. Next base: position 29,804,612 of record NW_026889778.1, read on the forward strand.
AAGCCCCACCCTATCTCCTGGGGTCATGATTTGAATAAAATTGAATCTACACTACTTAAGAATGCTTCCATATAAATATGACTGATCATGGCTTGTTCTAAAAAAGAAAATGTTTAGATTTTTCCTAAATACCCATGTAAAACTGAAAATCCATGGTGACCCCATCCTTCCCCTGGATGTCATGATTTGAACAAACATTTATCTACACTATGTTAGGACACTTTCATAAGTTTTATCTTTTCTGGCCCAGTGGTTTTTAAGAAGTTTATTTTAAAATGTTTACTTTTTTCCAATTATCTCCCCTTGGAAAAGGGTGTGGTCCTTCATTTAAACAAATTTTAATTTCCTTTACCTAAAAATATTCTGTGCCAACTTTGGTTGCAATTGGCCTAGTGGTGCTGGAGAAGATGAAATTGTCAAGGTAAAAAAATGCTGATGCAGTTGGATAGACCTCATTAATATGTATCAGCATATAAGGTTTGATAAGTTAATTTTACTCTTTGGTTTTGGAGATTTAAAATCTACTATATATTTAACTGTTATCCCCTTGCAATGGAGTTGGAGGGGATATAGTAACACGCTTGTGTGTGTGTGTGATTTAGTTTGTCCTTTGTGCGAAACAGAAGTGATGTAATTTGCATTGGGATCAATGTTGAATGCTGCCTTCATTTATAGATGTGCTCTTTGTTGGGCCCTTGTTCATTTTATATTTACCTCATGCAATCTTGTTTTCTTTTTCTTCATCAGTTTTTTACATCGAGTCAGTTCTGAAGCATACACCTTGAAAAGAGAAAAAAAATAACTCCAATAACAAAATTTCTTAGGATGATTATTAAAGTTGGTTTACTTTCATAGGATTACAATGATAATGGGGAACTAGCCCCAGGCCATAAAACTTAGACAAGCTCACTTTTGATCTCGGTCTCACTTTTCCACTATTAATTCTTTTGGTAAAAGTGAGACTGAGATAACTCGTCTAGATTTTATGGCCCTCAAGCCAGGTTTGGTTTGAATATTTAATATTAAGATTATAATGTTAACAATTGGTTTGGTTTGAATACATGTATTTCTTAGGATTACAAAGCTAATCTAAATTTGTTAGCTTTGAATATAAAATTTCTTTGACTGAATGCCTTTTCCTGTGGTCTACACTAATATAGGACTACTGTAAAAGCAGAAATATTCGTTGGGGATTTAATTTTGTTTATTTCGTTGTTAACAATTCGCAATGAAATTAAATCCCAAATGAAATTTTTATATGACTATAAATTGAATAGTGTTACTTTTAAAACAACGAAATTTAATGCCAACGAAACATTCATAGATGACAAATCAACGAAATTTTATCCCCATGAAAATTTGTTCTTCTACATTATGTAAACAAAATTGAATTCTAAGTGAGAGAAACAGCTTCCAGGGAAATAGGTCATTCCAAGATTTTTCTATGTTTAGCGTCCGCAGACGGATTGGTTTTGAGGTTTTGAAATTAAATACAAATAAAAATTAAAATCAACAAATACAAATCTTTGAAACACAATTTATTCTTTGGAATCCACATCTCTCCTTTTTTTAAGTGGTGTACCAAAAAATTTTTATTTCGATAAACTAGTAGTTTGACTTAATAGCAATGTGAGGAGTATTCTCAAATGATGAAGAAAAATTCTGGAATTGTTCCTAAAATTTTGTGTTTTTCCCCTTTTGGTATGTGTGTTTTTTTTCTGGATAGAAAGATAGTTTTTGAATTTAGGTTGAACGCTAAACAAAGAAAAAAAGTGGAATGACCTTATCTGAAAAAGCAGGGCTGTTGAGACTTCACATTAACCACTTCCGTGCCATGGGGCCGATTTTGGGCCGATCACACAGTTGCATAGAGTGTCATGGGACCAATATGTTCTATTTCCATTAGTGAACTCCTCAAAATTAGAGGCGCATTTGGTCGTTTGACTGGGACATCATGGCATTGCGGATAATACAAAACATGCCAATCTCAATCCAATTTTAAATGTTAAATGTATTTGTCATTCCAAATAAAGAATAGAAGAAATAAAAGACATATGTAAGAGAGCGAGGACCCTAAATTTATCATCCATTAATAAAAATACGACATTTCCGAGGCATGTGTATTGTATTTAGATGTACCATACGATAAATAGATACATATACGATCAACAATAGATATAAATTGATATCGTTGTCATTCCTACTGTTGATGGATATAAAGTCCACAACAGTAAAATATTTCATTTGCATTTTCTTAGGATTTGTTCATCGACATTCAACAAATTGTTTACATGTTTATGTTACGTTTGTCCCAGAAATCCCGCGAGATTTGTACATTTTCCGACTTTCTCACAAAAGAGCGCATTAAGAAGTATAACTCTTCCAAAGTGGAAATAGAACGTATTTTGAGCCGATTTTATTGAACTGAATTGTGGCCATGTATTTCTTTTACTTTTATTTAATGTAAATAATTGTTTAACTTTAGACCTTTTTATTGTATAACTTTGGAGTGTTTCATGATTTATTTGTAGAATATCATTAAAATTGAACAAAATAAAATACACATCACTGATGACTTCATGAAATTTTTCAGATGAATGAATTGTTATTCAAATAATTTTTATTGAATATGCTAAATGAAATGTTTATTGTACATGATTTCTTCATGCTACTAAAAAATTCATTCAATTTAAACGATTTACACTTATCTATTTACAGCAATGGTTAGAATCAACATTTTTTAAGTAAATGACATCATAATAACAAGTATGTGCAAGTAAAAACCTTGAGACCAATTTTATCGTTTACCAGTAATTCAGGCCCTCAAAAATACTACCTATGAATACGCATAGATTGGTGGTAGGGGTGGGGATGGGGGTTGGTGGTGTCAGCCCCCCCCCCCCCCCATTAAAAAATGTATATAGATAAATGACGTTGGACCCTTAAAGAAACGCACATCACATTCGGAAGTGTGAAATATATCAATAAAAGTGGATCCCCCTCTTCCCCTCATGAAATAGGATTTTGTGATAAGAGGATTTTTCCCCTTGTATAAAATATCTGAGTTGGGTATAATAAATCATAACTGAATAATATTGTCTTTCATTAAATATTTTATTTTGTTATGTAGGTAGAAATTGTATGCAATACTTTTTAAAGAACAAATTAAATGCTGTTCCCTGTATCGTCTTGTTTCCTGTTTTTGACTGTATTGTATTTTTGATCTATTTTTCCAGATTTTATGTAGTCCTATAATATGCAGATACCACACACGGTTGCCAAACTAAAGCATAGAAATAAGTATATTGTGAAGATAATCAATTGAAAGTAAATTATTTCAAAGATTGTTTTTGTCAATTTTCGTCTGAAATTCTGATCTCTTAACTAATAATTATTTTCATGTGTTCCATATTAATATTATGTAGATTTTTTTAAGCAATAAAAAAAAGATGCATGGACACAATGTTTTACTGTGAAAGGGTTGATCAGATGATTTTTCCCCATGAAGATACACCATTTTTCTTCCAGAATTTTAGTGAAAAATAACAATGTAATTTCATTGAAAATCTCAGTGGAGAAAATGTGACCAATGAATGAAATTTGTTCGTTTCTTAAAACTGTTTTGTTTTTAGGTTTTTTTTTTTAAATACAAATGATCTTTTTTTTTCCTTTGCATAGGATATCCTAGATATTCCCTATCAATTTTGACCGGAAGTTCACATTATTTAAATTTTTGCTAATGTTTTTTTCCTTTGAATTAATGCTATTAATGCATGAGATAATGTTATTTTGGGGCTATGAAATAAAAAAAAAAACAATTGTTTGAAAATCTAAATTGCAATTGAAGCTTGCCTAGAGTGCACTCTGCTGAAAAAATATAAGAAAAATTAAAACAAGAAAGAACTGTTACAACAGAAACAAACAAATTGAAAAAAACTAAACTGCATATACTTCTTTAAACCTCTTTAATTTTGAGGGGATTATTTGATCATTTTCACTCTTGCTTTTGGCCAAAAATGTGAAATAGCGTATAAGTATTCAACCACTATGTTTCAACACAAGATGGGGGAAGGGACAACCATAGTTAAATAAAAAAAATATATACATTAAATATAAATTAAATATATAGCTATTGACTATTCCTTAAAAAATGGGTGTAACTCGATCCAACCCCCACCCCTTCCAAGCAGTAGTACTCACCTGTAATAAAAATCGCAATTCTTAACATCATTTTTCTACATTTATTTAAATTGTATTTTGATCTGGTGACAAATAAGATTTGCTTTGAATTTTTAGCATTATCTGTGGCTGACAAGTGACAATTTGAGAAACATTGATGCTTGGAAGAGCAAAATATAGCCTTGGTATGGACAAAATCATATATATCAGGTCAAATTTCCTCTTAGGACTGAAAATGGGGTAATGGATATTGCTGGTTAACATTTCAGAGTTTTTTGTGAGTCATGCAGATAGTAGATAACAGAGGGAAGACAGATGGATATCCATTAACCCCCCAGTTATCAACACATCCAATGACCAGATACAGAAATTTGTATTCTAGATACTTGTTCCTAGATCTTACCTTATTTGACCTTGTCCTCAGTCCTGATGATCTTAAGGACATTTTACAGGAAGCTGTCATTTTCTCACTTAATCTTGATTTCTGAAACAAAGCAAATTGTATTATATAAAAGATCAGTAAACTCTCTATAAACAATAAGGCTATAGTTTACTGGTCTCTAAGGTTCAGGGTTCCATCTGCAGAAATTAGTCATTGGGGTTACTTATTCAGAATTAATGTCACAACCTTGATATACCGTAATTTTGGGGGTATATGTCGATGGGGTATATAGGTCGAAAGGCTAATTTTTAGCTCTAATTTTTAAAAAATCCATAGATAGGGCAAATTCGGATCATAGGACGAGGCGTTGTTTATTGATTTTCTAGAGAATCTCATGTGGATACTATGTACATGTATCAGAACATGTGAACTTCTTGGCTTACCCCCTGATATTATCGTATTGAGAAAATAAAATGGTATTTTAATAGTGTTCTATATATATAAAAAAACGTTTCTTTTGTTGAAACTTCCTTGAATTCTGCTATACAACATATTTTCTCCAACTTGCCTGTTCAATGCCGTCCTAGTTTGACTCTGTCGTTAAACAATATCCATAAATACAGTAGTCTAAGACAGCTATAAATTAGGGAAATACCCCAGACCAAACAATAATTATTTCCATATTTAAACTTCGCTGACAAATTCTTAATATATTTTATTTAAGCATTATTTACAATATTAACTAAGATGACCACCATTTTTATATATCTTATCGAGGGATTTGCTAAAGCACGCAAATGACTATTACATGTAATAGTGAGCAATTGAAATTAATCGTATTTTCATGCTATAATTTGGCCTGTGATATTGTTGTAAAAATAAATTTAATTAAGAGTACATTCACAATTTACCAGTCATCATGAATTTCACAGCTTTGTATGTTCAATGATGTTTAGCACTAATACCCCTATTATGGCACATGCTATTAATCATGTCCGGCAGGTGGTTGTACACAGTGTATATCCCTTTCACTATCAGACAATTAAAATTCAAACAGAAGCCAATCTTTGAATAAATCAGTGTCCCTCTTGGGTACAAGGAAGATAAGTGCATTTTATTAGTTAATTAGATATGAAATAAGTTTATGACTAGCGGTGTATTTGATAAATAAATTTGGGAATTACTGCATGTGGCAACAATTTATTTCACGCATTTTATATTTTAAAAATATCACAAGACAATGAAAAAAAATTTAGGTAGCTATTTCAATTCATCGTTACAAATAAATGGCTAAAAAATCAAAAAAAAGATGATGATTATTCTTCCAATTGCGATTGTAAAAACTTCTATGTATTTTAAATTTTGATACGGTTGCGGTTTTATTTTTAGTGAAAAAGTGCGACTTCCAACTTCTCAAGATGGAGACAGATAGCATGTTGTAAAATATACATTGATGAAACATTATTTAGGAGATTATTAAATTTTTTTTTGGTTATATCGATGGATATTGAATGGAACTTAATTTGCAAGAAATCAATAGAATACATATTTAATTCTTTATTGTGTATTATTTTTTCTCGGTAAAATAATTCAAAATGTTACCAAAATTGTGCAGATTTGTTTTAAAATTGATGTAAATTTTACAGATTTTGGGTCATTTTACTTAAAATTGAGCCTTAGAAAGGTTGATTCTTTAAATAGGATGACCCCAACTGTTCTGAGAAAAAAAGTATCAACCTACATATCTCTTCCAAAAATTACGGTAATCCTCTTCTAACTGAACTATCATTGTCCTTTTTGTAACAAAATTTGTAAGCCAAAGAAATCCAGAATTGCAAAGTCTACCTGATGGCCGTTATTGAATGTTTTCTATTTACATAGTTACCTTTGCTTTTTCTGGTGCTCAATGGCTTTCTCTAACTTCATTGTGTTACATGTTTGCTATCTACATACCTTTGCTATTTCTGGTGTTTTTATTGACTTTCTTGACTTTGTCGGATACATCACTTTGTCTCCTTTTTCAAGGCAAACCTGAATAGGTTAATCAATGTTTTTTACAAGATCAAAAATCAATAATCAAAAACTTTAATAACAAGAGGCCCATGGGCCACAATGTTTTCAGTTCAGGTAAGCTAAAAATATAAGAATTCAAACAATATTTTAAATTTTATTTCCCATTGTCTAAAGCTTTCAAAGTTTTTCATTTTTGTGTGTTTGGACTTCAAACACACTGAAATGAAAAACTGGAGTTTTCCCCCTTCATTGGAATAAACATGAATGGTGCTAAGAATGGTAAACGTCCTACCTGGAAGTTTACTACTTACCTGACCTATATCCATTTCGACCTTGATCTCTTGTGGTTCACTGTCATCACTCTCCTCCCAAAGGTCACTCCCAGACTCCAAATATTCCTCCTCAGATTCTGGCTGGTACTCATCAGAGGAGGATAGAAAATCTCCATCAGAGCTCGCTTCCTCCTGACAATAAAATAAGGGTTGTAAGTTCTTCAATTCATAGTCACAATAAATCAACTACAGGTACTTAGAAACTTAGATCACAAACTAGAAATATGTCCATAGGACATGAATGCCCCGCCACGGGTATATTAGTAATGCAACATTTTAACACAAATTGAGAAAAGTGAGGTCAAGGTCAAAGGAAAGGTCAAGGTGAAAAAATATTGATGCAGTTGAATAGCTTACATTAGTATGTATCAGCATATGAAGTTTGACACAAATTTAAGAAAAGAGAGGTCAAGGTCAAAGGAAAGGTCAAGGTCAAAAATTGTTTATGCAGCTGAAAAGGTTACATTAGTATGTATTAGCATATGAAGTTTGATAAAAATATCATGAATGGTTTTAAAACTCAGCTAAACACTAATTTAAGAAAAAAGAGGTCAAGGTCAAAGGAAAGGTCAAAGTCAAAAAATATTGATGCAGTTGAATAGCTCTCATCAGTATGTATCAGCATATAAAGTTTGACACTAATTTCAGAAAAGTGAGGTCAAGGTCAAAGGAAAGGTCAAGGTCAAAAATGTTGATGCAGTTGAATAGCTTACATCAGTATGTATCAGCATACGAAGTTTGATAACACTAACTTAAATGGTATCTTTAAAACTGAGCTAAAAACTAATTTAAGAAAAGTGAGGTCAAGGTCAAAAGAAAGGTCAAGGTAAAAAATATTGATGCAGTTGAATAGCTCTCATCAGCATGTATCAGCACAAGAAGTTTGTTAAAAATATCTTGAATGGTTTCATTAAAACTGAACTAAACACTAATTTAAGAAAAGTGAGGTCAAGGTCAAAAGAAATGTCAAGGTCAAAAAATGTTGATGCAGTTGAATAGCTTACATCAGTATGTATCAACATATGAAGTTTGATTACACTATCTTGAATGGTATCTTTAAAACTGAGCTAAACACTAATTTAGGAAAAGTGAGGTCAAGGTCAAAGGAAAGGTCAAGGTCAAAAAATGTTGATGCAGATGAATAGCTCTCATCAATATCTATAAGCATATGAAGTTTGATAAAAATATCTTGGATAGTTTTTTTGAAATTGAGCTTTGAACAGAGCTAAACGCAAAGTGTGACAGAAGGACAGACGGAAGGACGGAAGACAGACATGACAAACACTATATGCCCCGGCCATATTCATGGCGGGGCATAAAAATGATACCCCAACTACCATAATACTGTATGTGTACTTTAAAAAGCGGGCTTCATATTTTAGTGGCTTTGGCGCAGACAACAATGCGCTAATTCATGAATACCACTAAGAAATCATTTATAAATACAATATACAGCATGGACATGTATAGCACTAATTCATGATTTCGCCAACAACTCCATACCTAGTTATTGCACTAAATTTTGAATGCATAAATTTATGTACACATACAGCAGTATAACAAAAAGGTACATTTCTTAGCAGTATGTAAATTTTTTGTAAGTTCCACTGAATTTCATTCAGGGATATAGAAGGAGATGCATTAACAAAATGGCTACCCTCTGTATTGAGTACTATGAAAGTCTCATTAAATTTTATTCAGTGGTATAGGGGGAGTCTGGGATAAAAGATTGGTACTCCCAAGTGTACCAAGATCAATAGGGTTGCAAATAACCACTTGCAGATGCAAGTAATTTTGTCTATGTGCAAGCAAATCTTGAGTATGTAATAGCCAATAGCGAATATGAATAATATCAGAACTTTTCTGGAACTCAACCATAGCTTGCTTTCACTATTTATCGCACTTTCGTTTTCCCTATTTCCTACCTACAAAACATTTTTCTAGAGCCTGAATCTCGTCATTATTTCTATGTGGTATCAATTATCAAAGTAATCATGGAAACAGGTGATGTTGAAATCCACAGAAAAACTAGAAATCTGACCAGTCAGCAAGGGCCCCGCCGAGGGGTAGAAATATAAGGGTGCAGATTAGGGGATGAGAATTTTACTTGATTACAAAAATTTAAAAATATATAAAGAAAAATAAGCAACAGCAACTGCTATATATCCAACACCTGTAAATAATTTCCTTGTATTTATATAAGGCAGTAAAAAACATCTTATCTATAACTCAATTAAATGTATATTTAAAGTTACATAATGAGTCAAAACCATGTGTTTCTTTTAAGAAAATTGTATCACAAAACTAAAGATTTCTGTGAAATATAAATATAGCAACGTTTCGACAACTCAACTGCGTGGTAAAGCAAGAAAAAACCTGCAAAAATAAGTGCTGGAAAAACAAATGTTGTATCTATCGCTTTGTTTTTATCGTCAATGTCATCAATGTCAAGGTCATGTGTCCTTTATTTTTAGTGTGAAACTTGTAAACAACATTGAATTGGGGCAAGCAGAAGTAAGGGATAAGTTATGATCATCTTTTTTGAAGATTGTATCAAAATTCTCAGTCATCGGACATTTATATCTATTAAATTGAAACCCTGGTAAATTCTTCAACTTTTCAGCGCATGCATACAATAAAGAGGAAAAAGTGAAGCAATATTTTTGTGACGGGTTATACAAAGATTTTTTTTTTACTTTTATTTTTCTCCATTAAATTCGATTTTTTAGGTTTTAAAACCTGTAATTTTCTGAAACCTAATATCTTCAAGAACTGAACAAAATTTGCATGTGTCATGCAAAAATTCTACTGTTGTTAATTTTCCCGTTTGTCCGTCACAGTGTCACTTTAAAGAAGAATGTGTTTTCTAAAATGCCAGCCTTCAGTGAATGCAATTATCACCCTGGCTTGACCTTAACTTCAAAACAAACATCAGTTGTGGACAAAGGTGTAATCAAACTTAAAGTGACAGAAAGATTACCCTCTAAAATTTTCTGCAAGCAGCAAGATAATCAAACCCAGGGGATTAATTATACTGCTCTCTCAACCTTTTCTTCTAAGTTTACAATAAGAACTTTTTCAGCAATGATAGAATGAAGTTATTATCTGAATACCTGTTAAAATAAATAGTATGCTTGAATTTACATAAGGCAGGAAAAAAAAAGAAAGGAAAAAAATATGAAATAATAATAAAAAAGATATCTTTATCTATATCTTGTTTTTAGTATTCAATAAAATCATAACCCATTGTGTATTTTACCAAAATAAAGTATGAACATTATTTAAATCCACATTTCAGAGAATGTAAACATCATTTAGAATTGACCTTAACTTCAAAACAAACTTCATTTGTAGACGGAAGTGTTAATTAATCTCAATGTGCCAGATAAAGATAAATGCTTTGGATTTTCTTCCAAGAAAGAAGTTAATTAATCCCAAAAGACTCATTGCAGCCTTTCATAGTTTACAATAGGAACATTCTCAGCAGTTAGCTCTCTTTGCCCATTCACTCTTATATAAAGTAAAGGAATCTACCCCACCACCCCAGCCCCAAACCAGATGACACAGAGAACCAAAATTAGCATCAAAATATGTCTTACTGCCTATTCAACCAACATACAAAATTTGAAGTTAATTGGTCAACCCTAAAAAAAGTTATCAGAAAAAAACAGAAAATTTGTGGACGGAAGAATGACAAACGGACAGACAGACGGACGGACAGACAGAGTGATTACTATAGGGCACCCGCAAATCCTTGCCAGGCCCTAATGAAAGACTGTAGACAGCAAAGTTCAAGTACTTCTCAAAGATTTTGATATGAAAAGATCGAGATTTTTTACGAAATGAACAGAAAGTGGTGGACCATAAAATATCAATGAGCTAGTAAAACTTGTAAAGTTGGGTGCCCACATGGTTCCTGAAGTTTTGAAAATAATTGAAATCCTGAACCAACATGGTTACATATTCATACATCAGTCACATCTTAAACAACTTTTGAAAAGGTAAAAATTAATTTTTCATGATGCTGTTTTAGCAATTTTGTTTATTGCACTGTTTGATATGTCTGAACAAAATACATGTATCAGTAATTGCCATCAATGCAGGAAACATGGTGGTTAAGCAAAAAAAAATTATAGATTAGATGTTCAAAATATTTGAAACGAAAGGCCTGTGGGCAACATCACTCACCTGAGCATATTGGTTAGGAAAAAGCAGAAATCAGCTTATAGTATTAGAAAGAATAAATATATAAGTGATCCCATATCCCCCCCCCCCCCCCCCCCCCCCCCCCCCCCCCGGCCATGATTTTGTCTTCACAGGAAATGCAAATCTTAAATATAAATAGCCTGGTCAGGGATCGAAATTAACTTTTTTGACCACTAGCAAATTTTAGCTAGTGGATTTTTTCTTTACTAGCAATATTGAACTTTCACTAGCATTTTTTCTTCACATATAGTAATTAACATAGGGATTATTTGAATAATTTCGTAGAAAACTAATTTACACCTAAATGTGAGTTAATTTAGGTCATTTTATACAAGATGAAATCTGAATAGATACAGGGGTGTGCAATTAAAAAATTCAACTACTAGCCCACAGACTAGTAGTATTAGCATCAATAAAATCACTAACACCGAGTAAAATGTTACTAGCTCAAACGTAGGGGACAACTAACAATGAAAGAAAAATAGTTTATCGTTGAAAAAGTCAGGGTCTTAAGGTAATTCTTTTTAAAATTAAAGTTTAACTCTCACTCTCTCTCTCTCTCTCTTGAATAGCAAAAAAAATGAATAAAAATACCTGTAGTGTTTTTCATGTATTACTTGGGTAATTTCAATTTTTAACAACCCAAGGGGCTACCTCTGTGCATAAAATCACTAGCCTGACCCCCAAAAATGTTAGCCACAGGTGTGAGGCAATGCTGATTGCACATCCCTGGGATAAACTGAAAAAAAAAAATCTAAAAAGACCAGGTTTTTTTACTTGCAAAAGTTGGCGACCACAGGTCGCTTTTAACTCCCAATTTCTGTTTTTAAATCGCATTTCTCAAGTATTTCCATTTAATTTCGACCCTTGCTGGTAGTGTGCATCCTTAGATGTATCATTCTGGTAGTGTGCATCCTTAGATGTATCATCCATGCAAGTTTGGTCAATAAAGGGCTTATAGTTTCTTGGAAATGATACCTACTCCCAAAACTTTAACCTGCTCCAAAAACATTAAGCTAGCTCTGAGGCCATAAAACTTAGACGAGCTCACTTTTGATCTCAGTTTCAGTTTTACCAAAGAAATTAATAGTAGTACAGTGAGACTGAGATCAAATGTAAGCTCATTTAAGCTTTATGGCCCCGGAGCCAGGTCATTCTTTAGCTGAAATTTGAGCATCTGAAATCTTGACCAGTACAATGAAACATACTAGAAGCATCCTCCATGCATCTCTGATTAATGTAGGGCAAAGAAGTTCTTAAAAAGATAACTGCTCCAAAAACTTCAAGCTGGGAAGCTGACGCCGAGGGTATCACATAAGCTCTCCCAAACTTCATTGAGGTGAGCTTAAGAAAAAAGTTCATGTGTGCAAGAAAAAAATATCAAGAATTTTAATTTTCAAGTTCACAATTTTTAGCACTGCTTAAAAGCAATGATGATTTTTTTTTTTATATATATTTGTCTTTCATTATTTTGAGTATCAAGATAAAATTCAACTTGGATCAATTGTAATTCCTGAATTTAATTTTTAACCCCTCTCTAGATGGCAAATAAAGCTTTCCTTCATACCTCATCTTCGTCAGTGAAGACTTGCTGAAGACGAGGGGATTTTCTTGGACTGCTCTCTCTCTTTGGACCAATGTCAGGGGGTTCTTTCTTGACCTTTGGCACATCCACTGAAACAACCAAAGGTGTGAAAGAATCATCTAAATCAATGCACACCTCTGGCTGTCCACCTCCATACTTCTTCTTTGAAGGCATTCTGGCAGCTAAACAACCAAATTAAGAAGGTTTTAATGATTCGGCAATAAATAGCACTTTTCAATTACATAGACATTGGTGAATTTCAGAGTTTTTGAAATTAAAAAAATTCACTGGTCAAGTGATGATTTCCTCCCCAAATAAGTGGATAGAAAAGAGTCTATCATACCTACCACCTTAGTGCATATATATACATGTCAGAGCACAACCTCTTAATTTAAATGTCAGATATATAACTTGAATAAGCTATATACATATATACATGTAGCTTTATGATTTAGCCATCTATTTAAACTTGTGTTAAATGCAGTTTTTCCTCATATATATATATATATATATATATATATATATATATATATATATATATATATATATAAAGCACTAAAAATGACCAACGACACGAACAATAATAATTGTCAAATTTTCGGGACAACCTGTCCCTTCCTCAGGACAAAGAAAAAAGTTAAGAAGTCATAAAAACAAAGGAAATAGAGAAGCAAAAACAACTAGCACTACTACTAAACTACCAAACACTAAATATTTACAAGGTTACATGTTTAATTTGGAGTTTATAAACAGTTGTGAACAAAGAAATCCGGAGCGCTATGAATTGCGTCCGGTCTATCGGGTGTACTCGGTGAAGTGTGATTTACATAATTGAACGAATTAATTATCGCTAATTAATTACGGCCAACAGTAAATCGTACATTGTCTTATTCTCTCAAAATAGCGTAACTCTACATGATAAAAAGAAATTAAAGAAAGATAATATGGAAGGACAATTTTGAAATATGAATTTGGATATATTATAAATTTGGAAATCGGAAAAAAGAAATAAACAAAAATGTGAGCTGTAAATATTTGGGAAGGTTGTTCCAGGATTATTAATACGAATTAACGGTAAAGTTTACGTTATATAGAGAGAATGAACTTGTTTGTTACAATTCGGGATTGGGTCTAGTTCACGTTCATCCTGGTGAAGTCATTAAGTTTGTTAATACCATTAGGGCGGAATGACTTCAGCCTGTGCATCCAGAACTTTTGTTGTTGGTTTTTAGTGCTTTTTATATATATATATATATATATATATATAATATATATATATACTTCATATATTTGAACAATACCTTATTCATAAATTGACATATACTTCATATATTTGAACAGTACCTTATTCATAAACTGACATATTCTTTTTGACAATTTTAGTACAATGTACTATATACAAATTGTACATCAGGTCATTGCCACTATGCTCTTAGAGGAGTATATGCACTTATTTTTTCTGGTAAATTTATTAGCAACTTACTAAGAGTCTTTCGATATATAAATTTATTTATAACTTATATAGTGTTATCACTTGCTTTACTCATATTTCCATGCCCATTCACATCAAAGTTTTTTAAATTAATGTTCATGTAGTGATAATCGCTTCATTTTCTTTTTAACATCGGGTTCCAATATCTTAGCTGCACACATGCATTACATTGGTGTCTGAGTGTACTACCCTGCCATGACTTACTTTCTTAGGGCCCCATGTTATCCAACCTAGTGTACATCCTCACGAGGACCGCTTAAAGAAAATGAAAAATATAGATTTCTTTTTTTTAAATTTTTTTCTACAGCATGGAAAAAAAGGAGAAAAATAAAAGAATGCAAACAGGAAAGAAAACCAGAAGTCTCTGATGAGACTGTAGCTCTACTGGTCTGTACGTATAAAAAAAGAAGCACTTGGATTTAAAACTTTGCAACATGCAACAATAAATAGAATTATGTATCTTAATGTAGTCTACTTCTGTGCCAAGTTATACTGAAATCAAACGAAAACTGTAGGAGGAGTAGCATTTTGAAAGTATTTCACAGAAATTTCTATTTTTAGTAACCATGGCAACATCGTTCATCGAAATCAAAAACCAATGCACTAAATAATGTATCTTAGTGTAGTCTACTTGTGTGCCAAGTTATACAGAAATCAGACCAAAACTGTAGGAGGAGTAGCGTTTTAAAGGAATTTCACAGAAATTTCTATTTTTAGTAACCATGGCAATACCGATCATTGAAATCAAAAACCGATGCACTAAATAATGTATCTTAGTGTAGTCTACTTGTGTGCCAAGTTATACTGAAATCAGACCAAAACTGTAGGAGGAGTAGCGTTTTAAAGGAATTTCACAGAAATTTCTATTTTTAGTAACCATGGCAACATCGTTCATCGAAATCAAAATCCGATGCACTAAATAATGTATCTTAGTGTAGTCTACTTGTGTGCCAAGTTATATTGAAATCAGACCAAAACTGTAGGAGGAGTAGCGTTTTAAAGGAATTTCACAGAAATTTCTATTTTTAGTAACCATGGCAACATCGTTCATTGAAATCAAAAACTGATGCACTAAATTATTTATCTTAGTGTAGTCTACTTGTGTGCCAAGTTATATTGAAATCAGATCAAAACTGTAGGAGGAGTAGCATTTTGAAAAATTGTTTACAGACAGACGGACAGACAGACAGCTAGATAGACAGACAGACAGACGGACGGACGACAGACACAGTACTATCGCATAAGCTCTTCTGGTCTCTGACCAGTAGAGCTAAAAATCAAGGAAGAAAATAAATAAATAAAAAGACCTGATTATTAACATACAAGTAAACAATAACAAGGAAAAGGAAATAAGTAAATCAATTAAAGATCCTGAATAAATTGAATTATTTAGAGAAAGTATCAATCCTGGATTTCATCAATGTAATATTTTCTTGAAACAAAATAATAATTGGGATCAAGATGCCACCTTCAATTTTCTGGTAAAAATATCGCTAAAAAACCCCAAAAGGATCACTTCTTTATAAATGGAGCTTGGACCTATAGGACCAGAATTGGTTTTAATCTATACAAAATACAAAAAGCTTGTTGATTTCATTACAGTCAATGAATTTAAGCTACATACATGTAATAATTTGTTTTCATTTCATTACAATATGTATAGAGATAGGCGGAACCTTTCCCTTGACATTAATTATGAAACATGATTATATTGTCAACACATTTTGAGTTTGTTATCTCAAAATGTAAATAACATTTAATAATTAAATAAATTGCTTTGATTTTTCCTCTTACTTTTCATTCTAAATAATGGTAATCTTTATATTCTTATGTGTTTATTTTACAACCCATCTCCTTTGATATAATAAACATGCCATTAATGTATACAAATTATAAAAATTACATGTAAATCCCAGGAGTAGTAGATACTAAGTTATCCTATACCTTTTGAAAACTTTAGATCTGAAATTTATTGACTCGGTGCATGTATGTATTCTAAATATATATTTATAGTCTATGTGAAAGTTTTTTGGACCACACAGGACATATGGTCCTATGTAATCAATGAACACACAGGATCAAAGCAAATTTTGTCAGACCGAAAAACCTAATGTAAAAAAGTGAAACATGTGAAAATACAGAGTATTAGACTACTAGTTTAACAGCTTTTCTTTAACAATTAAGGGATAACTCCTGCATAATACTGTAGATGGACCATGCAGTTTTAGTCACATTCATTTACGTATTTTGATTTCTGCAATATTTTTTTACTTGTAACAAACATTTAAATGATACCGCATCAAAATAATAATGCTCAAAACTGGACACTGATGCATCGGACATTCTTGTCCGGTGTAAAAAAAGACGCATTGGACCAGAGGCACTGCACATCGGTCAGGTCCGACGTCTTTCGCATAGACTGAAGAACTGGTAGTACAGATGTAATAAAAGAAATGTAATACACTAAATTGATTAAATTCTAAGGAATATATATATATACATATAGAAATCCATCACAGCTCATGCTCATCGCAGGCGAGAATATCTGTATTGAGTAACACAGAGTGAATAATATATATATATCTATATATATATATATATATATATATATATATATATATATATATATATATATATATATATATATATATACACCATAGAAATTCATCGCAGCTCATGCTCATCGCAGGCGAGAATATCTGTATCGAGTAACACAGAGTGAATAATTCTTGTCCTTGAAGAAACTGTGCTATACTGAGGTATAGTTCTGCTTGACTGTGTTTTAGTTACAGTGGAATTTACAGTTTGTTTTTTCTTTAGTGTCTTTTATATAAAAAATGAACAGGCATACAAGATAAATGATTGAAAGAAAATACACAAGACCCTATAAAAAAATAAAATAGTCTATAAAAAGACAAGAATTTAAAAGTGTATGAAAGTGTAGGACCAGGTGGATTCAAACCAATACTCAAAAAATTATCTCCGGTGTATATACCCAGCTGCTATACCGATCTAGCTAATCTGGATTTCAAAATACTGTGTATAAATGCGTTAACTTCATGATAAATATGCAGGCATGAAGCATTGTAGTTCATGTACCTCATAAATTCTCCAAAATTAAATTCATTCCTTATATATATTTACACAATTTTCTAATGATTTGCCAAATATTTTTGTCATTCAACAATCATCTTTGAATAAAAAAAGTTTGCACTATATTTTGAAAGTTTGCACTATATTTTGACTTCGATTAGGTCACTTAATATTCCTACTCATCCCACGGTAGTTCATGAGAACATGAACTTTTCCTAATTTGCAAAGAATCTTCAGGAAAAATATTTGGAAATGTAAATATTGCAATATTTTTTAATAGTAATGTTTATTTAAGTTGTATGTATATAAATAAACCAGGGGTGTGCAATTACCATCGCCCGACGCCCGGGGCTACGAATTTTAGAGGTCGGGCTATCATAAATCTATACTGTGTTAGCCCGTCGGGCTAGTAAATTTAAAACGAAAGTATGCGTATATTTACGTCGACTGAATTGATGTACGAATTAACTTTGTTGTAAAATCATAATCTTAAATTCGTTTTAACCTATATGTATTGTGTGTTGCTATCGCCAGTCGTTTCAGTGACAATTATAGTCGATAAAAATAGGGAGAAGTACCTGACAATAACAAAGCGCAAACCAATATTTGTTTTATTCACTTCAACTTAAATGTTTTTTTTACCTTTTTGTTATACTTATACATGTATTGTTTTTGGTAGTTAATGGGCTAGTGACTGGCAACTTCAGGCTAATAACTTGGTTACTGCCACTAGCCCGACGAGCTATTAACTAATTTTTGTAATTGCACACCCCTGTAAGCAATCCGATTGCATTAAATTATCAAATTTTATCAGCATAACTCTAAAATACTCTATCATACTCTGTTTAGTAGTACCCCAATTTAACGAATAAACAATAAAAGTTGTCCCTATGTTAGCCTGGCAGTGTAAGCATTAACTAACTCGATTAAGAAAGTTTGAAAATATTGTAAAAAAAATAATAATAATAACAATAAATAAAATCCGCCAATTCGACCCAGTTTTTAGACAAATTAGGACGAGAATCTAAAGTTTAAATTTTTGTGGCCTTATGCTCAAGAAACTGTACAGAGTGCCAAATATAGTAAGTTATTATTTCATATAACATTATGATTAACGTGGTAAATGGACAATTGTTATTTGTAATGCAAATGCTTAATAAGAAAATATTAACACCCCTAATTTTTCTGGTCAAGTGCCATTCATTCTTTTTTCTGTAGTGCTGCATTTACCTATAATATTTATAAACACCAAATCAGAAGCATTGTAAGCATCGTTTCCTCTCCTGTTGAAGGTGCAAAGGTACTCGAACCCGATCGAATTTTGAATTATTTTTTTCTTTTTAGCTCACCTTAGCTGAAAAGATTGTCTTTTTGCATAGTTTGCGCTCCAGGTACTTCTTGTTCCAGCCAACACTTCAAATCATAATTTTGGTCCCCAGCTTTTGTTGTAATTATGTTCTGGCTACTTTCTTCAGAATTCCTCACTCTGGCTTTTTTTACGATTACTATAGAAAACATTGAGCTCTATGGTTGTGCCCCCTCAATAAATACGTCTGATGACCTTTTTTTTGTTTCTTGTCGGGGAATTTTTTGGTAGTTGATAGTGCCCCCTCAACTGAAAATGATGGCTGTGCCCCCCTCCCCCCCCAACTGAAATTGTGTTTTCCTACGGGCCTGTATACATGGTATAGTGCCATAAATGAGTCAACTTTTTTAATGGCTGCCATTTGAATCATGTAATGCCCTGTTCACACGGAGAGTTCAATTCGAATTAAACGTAAGTTACTTCGCTAAGCGAATTCACACGGAGAGTTTAATTCGAATTAAACGTAAGTTACTTCGCTAAGCGAAGCTAATTCGAATTAAATTGGACGCATGCGTAATGGCACAATTAAGTCACATGCCACATGTCGGTGGTCAGATATAGGTATTTATGCTATTTTTTAGTGGAAAACAAAGAAAAATTATGTTAATCACTGAAATGTGTATAGACAATATGACAGAATGTCATGTGGGTCTGCTCCGCATAAGGTGACGTGATTTGAAAATGACGTCATAATAGCCTTGCCTTACTGTTGAAATAAAATTTTAATTCGCATTAGTTTACTTCGCAATAGCTGTCTTGTGAACAAAATTTAATTCGCATTATTTTACTTCGCATTATTTTACTTCGCATTAATTTACTGCGAATTAAACTCTTCGTGTGAACAGGGCATAATGAGTTTTCAAGTCATTTACATTGTGGATCAGGTAAAGTCTGTTTTTGATGTTGTTTTTCATTAATAGCCAAACATTCTCGATTGTGCTCAAATCGGGAGATTGGGGATGCCAACTGGGAACTTATCTGTGGAATTTTATGCCCTGTTCACACGCAGAGTTTAATTCGAATTAAACGTAGGTTACTGCGAATTAATGCCCTGTTCACACGGAGAGTTTAATTCGCAGTAAATTAATGCGAAGTAAAATGATGCGAATTAAACTAATTCGAATTAAATTGCGTTCACACGACAGCTAATGCGAAGTAAACTAATGCGAATTAAAATTTTATTTCTACTATAAGGCTATTCAGTAAGGTTATTATGACGTCATTTGCAAATCACGTCACCTTACGCAGAACAGACATAGGCCTACATATGACATAATTTCATAGTGTCCGTACAGTTTTTAGTGATTATCATAGTTTTCCTTTGTTTTCCACTCAAAAATAGCACAAATACCTATATTTGACCACCGACATGTGGCATGTGACTTAATTCTACCCTTACGCATGCGTCAAAATTTAATTCGAATTAGCTTCGCTTAGCGTTCACACGGAACTAGGCTAATGCAAAGTAATTTAATGCGCAGTAAACTAATTCGAATTAAACTAATTCGCATTAAATTCTCCGTGTGAACGCGGTTCAGATTTAATTCGCAGTAACTTACGTTTAATTCGAATTAAACTCTCCGTGTGAACAGGGCATAAATTTGATCCGCGTTCACACAAAGAATTTAATGTGAATTAGTTTAATTCGAATTAGTTTACTGCGCATTAAATTACTTCGCATTAGCTCCAAGTGAACGCTAAGCGAAGCTAATTCGAATTAAATTTTGACGCATGCGTAAGCGCAGAATTAAGTGACAGGCCATATGTTGATTGTCAAATATAGGTACTTGTGCTATTTTTTGAGTGGAAAACACAGGAAAATTATGTTAATCACTAAAATGTGTACAGACACTATGACATTATGTCAAATGTATTATCTGCTCTGCACAATATGACGTGATTTGTAAATGACGTCATAATAGCCTCACTGAATAGCCATGTTGTAGAAATAAAATTATAATTCGCATTAGTTTACTTCGCATTAGCTGTCGTGTGAACGCAATTTAATTCGCATTAGTTTAATTCGCATCATTTTACTTCGCATTAATTTACTGCGAATTAAAATCTCCGTGTGAACAGGGCACTATTCTGATGTTTTCAATTTTCAAATTCATTGGACCGATGGCATGCCATAATGGGGCATTGTCATCTTGGAAGTACCATGCACTATTACCAAAATATTTAACAACAACCTGCCAAATATTGTCATCAAGTATTTGGATATATTTTTGAGAGTTCATATTTCCATTTACGAATGCTAAACTTTCTACCCCATAGTAGGTGATACATCCCCATAACATTATTTTAATAGTAGCAGACAAAATCTTGAGAAGTTATATCCATTTCGAAAAATATTCAAATCATGACATTGGTGTTGATGTCACAATTAAACATTGATATATTACAGATATTACAGAAGACTAGACTTTTAAAAAGGAATATCGGAGAAAATAAAACAATTTAAAAAAAAAATTAAATCCATGATTTTAGCTATCCTTAAATGGCAGTATATTCAGTTAGTATAGATTCGAGTTTTTTTCCAGATCATGACCCCCTCCCCTGCTCCTCCTAGGTAGGGTTGGCCACTTGTACATTTTAACTTTTCAAAACTTTACTGATTTCTTCTACTAGTATCCAAAAGCTCAGATGAGCAATGTAGCCAACGGGCCTCCGGGGGGGGGGAACTTTGCAAAAATATCTGACAAGAAAAAAAAAAGATGTGTTTGTGAAACACTGATGCCCCCGTATGACAGCTTATGGCGAAGGTTAAAGTTTCTCTAATGCAAGTCAAACTCCACGTCAAGAGATCAAAATGTTAGTACCCAAAGAAAGGTCCTGTCTCGAGGAATATACCTGTGAAATTTGAAAGCCCTAGCAACAACTGTTCAAAAGTTATGGCGAAGGTTAAAGTTGTTTAAAAGTAAGTAAAACGGCAAGGTCAAGGTTAAATGGGACCCCAAGGGAAGGTCTTGTCACAAGTTATACACATGTTCGTGAAATGTGAAAGCCCTAGAACCAAACGTTCACATGTTATGGCCAAGGTTAAAGTTTTTTAAAAGTAGGTCAAACTCCAAGTCAATGCCAAAATTGTTGGTATCCAAAGGAACAAGGAATGGACATGTGAAGTTTGAAAGCCCTAGCACCAAATGTTTAAAAGTTATGGCCAAGGTTAAAGTTTTTCAAAAGTAGGTCAAACTCCAAGGTTAAGGTCAAAGGGTCAAAGTTGCTGGTATCCAAAGGAAGGTCTTGTCACAAGGATTACATATGCGAAGTATGAAAGCCCTATCACCAAACATTCAAAAGTTATGGCCAAGGTTAAAGTTTTTTAAAAGTAGGTCAAACTCCTAGGTCAAAGCCAAAGGGTCAAAGTGGTTGTATCCAAATGAAGGTCTTGTCACAAGGAATAGACATATCAAACTCCTAGGTCAAGGTTAAAAGGTCAAAGTTGTTGGTATCCAAAGAAAGGTCTTGTCACTTGGAATACACATATGTGAAGTATGAAAGCCCTAGCACCAACTGTTCAAAAGTTATGACCAAGGTTAAAGTTTTTTTCAAAAGTAGGTCAAACTCCTAGGTCAAGGTCAAAGGGTCAAAGTTGTTGGTATCTAAAGGAAGGTCTTGTCACAAGGAATACACATGTGAAGTTTGATTGCCCAAGCACCAAGTGTTCAAAAGTTATGGCCAAGGTTAAAGTCTTATAAAATTTTGCAAAAGTGGACCAAACTCCAAGGTCAAGGTCAAATATGATGGTACCCAAAGAAAGGTCTTGTCACAAGGAATACATATATGAAATATGAAAGTCATAGCTCCAACCAATCAAAAGTTATGGGCGGTTAAAGTTTTTGCGGACAAACAAACAGACAGACGGGCGGACAGGGCAAAAACTATATAACCTGAATCTTCGATACGGGGGCATAAAAAACCTAATTTACTGTCCAAATCCTGCAATTTGACAGTGCTTGACCTTACAACAGCAAAAAGTTGGGGCGGGGGGGGGGGGGGCAACCAGCCTCTAAAGGAAATTTTACAATAGCAAAATATTCTCAGAAAAAGTTGGGGGGGTGCCCCCCCCCCGCATTCTTTAACTGCTTGTTTTTTTTCTATGTGAGAGCAACAGGCGACAAAGGGCGTATTCATTACGGGGTTAGTTGGGACATATTCATGAATGGTATGTATATATACACGACCTTAAATTAGTCCTAAGACTGTCGTACTTTTGCGTTTCATTGTTTTTATGTAAGTAAGAGTATACATAAATACATGTAGAATACATATACATTAATTAAATATATTAATCAAATAAGAAATTTAACATGTTTGATGACAATGTAGTGGGTTTGCTGTCGGGGGTCTGTTAATTTAATTCGGGTTCGAGTGCCTCTTTCCACTTGGCGGCATTTTACACTTTCAACTTCAAGGTTTCATCCTTTTAAAATGAAGTAAAAATCAGTTCAAAAACCTTGTAGAAGTTCAACAAAATATTTTACATTATTTAAGTAAGTATCTGGTTTCTAATAAAAGGGCACGTACATAAACCTCTGCTGCATGTAACTGCATTCGTTAGTCGAACTCCTAAACGGAGTCGTGCAAGAACAGTAACTCTTGTATCCAATATAGATTTTATAGTATTGATAGATCTGAGAGACATTGTAACCTCTGCAATAACAATGAACTTGGTGATGAGTTTCATTATTTATTTAAGTGTCCTTTTTTTAAGAATGAAAGACAGAAATTTATACCTAGCAATATTTACACAAATCCAAACACAATATCTTTTTATAATTTGATGAATACTTCTGATATATATGAACTAATAGGTTTAGCTAAGTTTTGTAAAACTGTTCTTAAATTATTTCATGCCTGAACTTCCTACAATGTAAACATTAAACGATTTTTTTTTATACAACCGTCAGTACTGTCCATATCAAAGTTCTTTTTGTGGTTCATTATGTTAACTGTTCACATGTTGATTTGTTCAATTGTTAAACTCTTATTGTACTAACATACCCCATGTGGGGGCTTTAGTGAAAATAAAAGTTTCAAAGTTTCAAGCGTGTTGAAATATTCTCAGTCATTTCATTAAATAATGTATGAATAATTAATTGGTGTAAGTTTCTTTTTAATATCTTTCTTCATATTGGAATTGAGAAAAAAAAGAAAGTATTCTAAGAAGAAGGAAAATATAGTATCTTTATTTAAACTAAACTATATAGTTTTTTCCAGCAAAAATGAAATGTCAACTATTTATTATTAATTCTTATAATTTTAAGCCATAAAATAAAAAAAATTGCATTTGAATTTCATTTTAATTGTATTTTTGCGACACTATGAGCGTAATTATCAATCATCTTTGCCAGCCAAGACACCGCCTCTCAAGATCGGAGAAGCAGTGCAGATCAGAAACCCTTGGCTAGAGAAGATTGAACAACGATATAAATGACAATTCATTGCCAGTCAAAGGAAATGCAGACTGAAACCCTTGATCACAAAAAAATCAAAATAACGTACATCATCTTTGTGCTTTTAGATTTTGAAAAATCAAAGATATAAGGAAGAACAATTATTTATATATTTCTTTTATCATTTAAATTTCTTTTTTTTAATGTGAAAAGGAAAAACTTATACCTTTGTCAACTTTTAATTGGTAAATATTGAACTTTGATCCCTTTCATATAATAATAATAATATTGATCCCAGTTGTTTTACTCGGTCAAGATCGAAGTTCACTATGGAGGCATTTGTACTTTCAACAATTGTAACTACTCTGCCATTTCCATAACCAATCATGGTAGAGGGCAAGCATGATCCAATTTCTAAACTTTTGATTTTGAACTTTGATTAGTTGCATGGATCTGATGAGGTTTGCATTTTCAGTAGAAAAGCTGTAATAAACAAAGGGGTTATAAAAAGAGTAGAAGAGGCAAATTAACATTTGATGTTGTCTACTAAGGTACAGGACAGGATGATATAAACATGCTTTTATTATTTTAGTATATTTTTCAATTTGTCAAATAGTTAACTGTTCTTCATTGGAAAAAATGGGATAAGTAAAAATTATGTGCAGACAAGTACCTGTAAATTTGAATGAACAAAAATGCTGTTTCTTTTACAGGAAAATCTTGAAGGTATTTATTTCATTTATCAAAGTTCATAACCACGCAGAACATTACAATCTGAATTATTTTGTTGGTTGGTAGCATGCCTTCAAAGAAGAGGTATAGAGGTGGACAGCCAGAAGTGTACCATGATATAGATGACTTTACACCAATGATTGTCTCTGTGGATAGCTCAAATGTAAACACAGTGGTCAGTCCAGAGAAGTCTCCTTACTCCCTCCAAGATGTAAACACTGGGGTCAGTCCAGGAAAGTCTGCTTACTCCCTCCGTGTCCAGAGAGTGGTCAGGCAGGCTGAGGAGGAGGTCAGAAGGAATTTATTAACAAGTACCCATATAACATTGCAATAAACTAAAGGGAAAATTTGTTAAAATACAGGTTGGAATCAACTGCTATAAAATGTGACATAGCTAGTTCATACAGATTATATCTTTTTCAGTAAAAGTATGAATTCTGTCTTGTGTGTGCTTTATAGAAATGATATGCTAATTACCCTTGTGCATTTGAAAAAAAGCACTTACCCTTTTCTTCTCATTCATTTAAAATAAATTAAGAATTAAGAGTTGTTAATTGTTTTTGAGACATAGTGTCTGTATTTTATATCTAGGTGTGTTAACAGTAGGAACAAATATAAACACTACTATGAACACATTTGAATGAATCAACATAAAAGTGCTTGGAAATCTCTGGGAAGATGTAAGAGATATTTGCCTATTGGTCATTTTTAATCTCCATCCTCCAGAGTGCTCCCCCACATTGCTAAATTGCTGTGAAGTGATCAGCTTTTTTTAATGTATGCATTGTCACAATAACAAATATGACTTGGGGTCAATAATGGATTTTTCATTCAAAAAATCTCACACACCCCTCTAAGGAAAAAATACTTTATTATACATTGAGTGCAACATCTATCTGGTTTGGTCTCCGTCTCCAGTATTCTAACAATAACTGATACAAACAGTGCATCCATTGTTTTATTTGGTGTCTGTCTCCAGTATCATATGGCCTCTTTTGCCAGTATTATGACAATAACTGATACAAACAGTGCATCTATTGTTTTGTTTGGTGTCTGTCTCCAGTATCATATGGTCTCTTTCGCCAGTATTATGACAGTGAGTGATATGAACAGTGCATCAATTGTTTGGTGTCTGTCTCCAGTATCATGACAATAACTGATACAAACCAGGCCCGTAGGAAGCAATTTCACTTTGAGGGGGCACAACTACACATCTTGAGTTGGGGGGGGGGGGCACAAAAGCCGCACTATCCACTACCAAAATTTCTTGACAAGCAAAAAGAAAAAAAAGGTCATCAGATGTTATTTTTGAGGGGGCACAAGCATATAGCAGCTATGTTTTCTATAGTATTCTATATCTCGGCAAAATTATTTGGGGGGGGGCACCCCCCCAACCCCTGGTTCCTACGGCCATGCAAACAGAGCATCCATTGTTTTGTTTGGTGTCTGTCTCCAGTATCATATTTCGCCAGTATTATGACAATAACTGATACAAACAGTGCAACCATTGTTTGTTTGGTGTTCTGTCTCCTGTATTATGACAATAACTGATATATACAGTGCATCCATTGTTTGTTTGCTCACTGTCTCCAGTATCATAATACATGTAAACATCTTCACTAGCCAAGGGTTTCTGATCCTCTACTCTCCTCAGAAACCTTTGGTCTATGGTGCTGTTAAATGTCAGGATTGTTCATGTGATCTCTAATCTTACCACATACTCACAGATTGCGTCATTGACAGAAAAAAAAGCTATTTAAAAATTAAAATTTTTTAAGAATAATTAATAAAAAGGTATTAAGCGATGTTTAGTTGTTATCTAGGGTGCAAATTATCTACATCTGCAATATAGATTTCAGATCACATTATTTGCGTATCAGCTAGATTGGATGATACAATATCTATTTAAGAATGGCATACGTGATCTTATGGATCATTGTTTACATGTGTTTTTCATTCCCAAGACTAAAGAATCAAGATATATCTGGAACGCAGATATCGTCATTCACAAAAGCAACTCCAATCACAACTCAAGAAAAAATCCTGTTTTTTGGTAAGCCATAGGCCAAGAGAAACGCAGATATCATCATTTACAAAAGCAACTCCAATCACAACACGAGAAAAAATCCTGTCTTTTGAAACACCATAGGCCAAGAGAAACCCTTGGCTAGCGAAGATGCATGATGACAACCAATATATTGCAGAAATGTAGCGTTATGGTTTTATATTTTAGTCTTTGACCTTAACGTTACAGATCCGGTAATGTAAATAAAGAGCAATTTACGGTGCAAGATTTTCTGTTTTTCTAGTAGTTTCTACAAACCAATAAACTGGCTTGTTGTGAATTCGTTGTCGAATGGCATAAAATTCACAAGCGAGTTTATTGGTCGTTAATCGGTATACCGGTTTATCTTATTTTTAATTGCATGATATCAGGGGCGTAGCTTCCATTGTGGCAATGAGGCAACTGCCTCACTAGATTTTTCACCACCCCTTCCCATAATCAACAATACATTGCAGATAATACGTAAAATTAATGGCATTTCTTTTAACATTTTAAGCAGTTCTATAATGTTGAAGTTTTAAAGAAATAAAAGTTTAATAAGATGCGCTTTCACCTTTAAATGTTTCAAAAGTTTTAGTAAACATATTTATTAACTCTTTTACATTCTTTTACAATATGTAGTATCATGCTGAAGTCTTGAATAAAGAAACCAGTACAACAAATGAAATTTTATTGCATTTTAAAAACCCCAACTCCATTTTCTGTCGGAGTGCCCCCCCCCCCCCCCTTCCCATGACACCACCCGGAACTTGCTGGGGGCTTAAGGTGGCCCCAGACCTCTTGCTGCTACATGTATGGTTTTGCCTCACTAGAATTTAAAGTCAAGCTACGCCCCTGGATATGTATCATGATACCAAGAGTAAAATACAGGTATTTAGGTACATAGTTATGAATTCCAGAAATTATTCACTTACTTGTTCGATCTTTCAAATTACAATGACAAGAAGTGTAAAAAATGTTGAAAACGGTAAAAGAATGTCATCCTAGCATCCAAAATTGTTTGATATTATGTAAATAAAAAAAATGAAAAAAAAGAAGTTATTTTTTTCCAGCATTAAAAAAAATTATGAATATTCATTTAATATCATTGTAAAAATTGCTTGTAAAAATATCATGATACATGTGATATTGCTTGTAAAAATATCATGATACATGTATTATTGTGATATTTAGGGAAAAAATTGTGATACATGTATATTGCAATACGAAATTTTTGGCGATACTTATCCCTACATGTGTTAAACTTACAACCCTTATTTTGTTGTCAGGAGGAAGCGAGCTCTGATGGAGATTTTCTGTCCTCCTCTGATGAGTACCAGCCAGAATCTGAGGAGGAATATTTGGAGTCTGGGAGTGACCTTTGGGAGGAGAGTGATGACAGTGAACCAGAAGAGATCAAGGTTGAAATGGATATAGGTCAGGTAAGTAGTAAACTTCCAGGTTGGACATCCACCATTCATATTTAATCCAGTGAAGGGAAAAAAAATCAATTTGGTGTGTGTGAACCTGTAGAATTAGATTGACTGTTAATGTTTAGAATATTACAGACAATGAAAAATAATTAACTTTGAAATATTTTTTGAATTTTTTCATTAAAAAAAAAATTATGATTTTTTATTTAATTCTTGAATATAGAAAACACACACTCAGGTTTGCCTTGAAAAAGGGGACAATGTGATGTTTCCTACAAAGTCAAGAAAGTCAATTACAACACCAGAAATACCAAAGGTATGTAGATATCAAACATGTAACACAAAGAAGCTAAGAGAAAATCATTTAGAATTACAGGAGTTTTGTTTATTGACCTGCGTAAGGCTTTTGATACAGTCAATCATAAAGTTCTTTTACACAAGCTTAAGTCGTTTGGAATTTGTCAAAATACTTTAAAATGGTTTCAATCTTATCTCTCAAATTGTAAGCAATGTGTCAGTTGGTGAGGTGTGTTGTCTCGAGAAAAAGATATATCTTTAGGTGTCCCTCAAGGGTCAATTTTAGGACCGTTATTTTTTATTCTATATATTAACGACTATTCAAAGTGTCTTAAACACTCTTCGGCTACAATGTATGCAGACGACACCTCACAGGACGTAAGCGATAAATGTATAGATATTATAGAGAAAAAACTTCAAGAAGACCTCGAGTTAGGTATTGAATGGATGAACAAAAATAAACTCAGTATAAATCTCCAAAAAACGCAGTGTATGCTTATTGGCACATCTAAAAGGTTGCAGAAATGTAGAAATCTTAACATAAATTTTAGTGGTGTGCAGATTGAATTTGTGAAACAGGCAAAATTACTTGGTGTTTATATAGATAATACCTTATCTTGGGATGCTCATGTCGATTTTATTTCAAAGAAAATTTTAAGAAAACTTGCTGTACTAAAGAGAGTGAGTTATTTTATGCCACCAAATGCATTACTTAAGGTTTTTAATAGTATTGTATTTCCTCATTTTACTTACTGTTGCACTGTTTGGTGTAATGTTCAAAATCAAATGTATTTAGAAAAATTATTTAAACTACAAAAGAGGGCAGCTAGATAGGAGTGAAACGGTTCACCGCGGTATCAATACACCGCGGTATTTTTTCTCGGTTTGATACACGGTGCAAAATCTCTAATTTTCAGTTTGGTTCATTTTTCGGTCGGGATCGTTATTCAGTCGGGTTTGGCATAAGGTAAAACACGTTACTCAGTAGAAATAAGTATAGAAAACGTAAATTTTTGATGACTGATAGCTTGTAAAATAATTTTTGACAGTCAAATAATTTTAATCAATTTCTTCTAGTCAATTTGCAAATAAAATTCGTAAAATATCTGACTAGATTTAGAAAAAGAAAGCATAAAACAACGTTGAATTCGTTTCCTTCTATCAAAATGTATCGTATCGAAAATAACCGAACCGAGACAAAATTATACAATACGTATCGAACCGTGAAGGAGGTGTATCATTTCACCCCTACAGCTAGAATACTCTTAAATATTCGAGATATTTTAACTCCTACCAGCTTTTTATTTTCCTGTTTAAATTGGATGCCAATCAAGGATTATTTTATGTTTAGACAAGTCATTTTTTTATTTAAGGTTTTAAACAACCAAATGCCAGATTATCTTAATGTGTTTCAATATACAAGAGATATCAGTTGTCGCCAAACCAGGTCGAATGATTGTATGTCAAATCTATTATATTTACCACGAGTCAAAACAGAAAATTACAGACGTTCATATAGCTATTCGTCTGCATTTCTTTGGAACAAACTATCACAAAATGTTCGGAACTCTAGCTCAGTGGGTATTTTTAAATCTGTATATCTTACTGAGTATTTTAACAGATTCAATACTTAAATTAACAAGATTTCTTTTAATTCCAATTCATTAAATGTGCCAATTTATGAGTGTATTGTTACAAATATGATTCTACATGTATATATCTGCCATGTGATTGTACTCTTGTATCTTATGTTTTTTTATTTAGATGTTAATTTTATATGCCCATATATGTTTGTAAATATGTGTTGATGCAGGACCACAATGAAAACTAGCTTTATGCTAATTGTGTAATCCTGGATAAATAAAGGTTATTATTATTATTATTATTATTATTTAGAACACCAGAAATAGCAAAGGTAGGTAGACAGCAATCAAAGAAGTTAGGAAAAAACATTTAAAACACTAGAAATAGCAAGTGTATGTTGATAACAAACATATAATAAAAAGAAGTTAGAGAAATATAGGTTCCATAACCAGTGGGATTCGAGCAAGTAATAGTCCAAAATATTTGACATTCTCCAGGTGATTTTCACGATTTTGATGTTTGATGTGCCAGGAAACATCAGAACCGGCACCATTATGAAAAGTGGAAATTTAACTTAAATGTGTCTAGTGAAAACAATTTATCAGACTGTCAAGGTTTAATTTGATTTCATGCATTTTGAAATCTTGTGAGACCTGTATCCAAATGTGATGTGATATTGTCTTTTGAGTGATACTGGTGAGAACTAGAAGCATTGTGCTATTGATAAGTGAGTCTTACATTAATTTGATTTGCAAGCATTGAAAATTGTGTTCACTTGGGGGGCAGCGAATTTTCCACTTTTCTTAATGGCGCAGGTTCTGATGTTTTCCTATAATATTAAATATCAAAATCATGAGAATTGCATAGAAAACGTCAAATATTCTGGTTCATTCTGGTTCAATAACATTTTTATAAGTGTCATTTCTAAGGTATTGTAAAAAGTGCAAATAACTTGTGATTTTGACTGCTTTCTGTGGATGCAGTGCAAGGATACTTTTAATTTATTATAGGTAGCTGGATAAAGATATTCTGTTGGTTAATAGGGAAATATTTTTAAATTTCATAATTACAAGGGTCATTCCAAAAAATATGTAAACAATATTGCTCTTCATGATATTATTTTTACAGGATTTATGATCAACACATTTTCAAGTGCAATAACTTTTATTTTGTTGATGTGTGAAATTTCATTCCGTTTGATTAAATAGATCTCATGTTATTTAATTTTAAATTCAACGTGTTTTGTCACCATGGAGCAATCTTAATGACTTTTTTACATCAAAAACAATGTCTCGAAAGTTACTCAATTACTCTTCCTTATCAATTCTCAGATGATTTGTATCTTATACTATACCCCTGGCATTGGCATCAGCGTTAGTGTGGGCATTGGATTCAGTGTAAATGTCGGCGTCCCAGTTAAAGTTTTAGGAGCAAGTTCATTCCCAAGTAACTATAAGTCCTGCCTGGACCAAACTTGCATGGATGATGGATCTAGGGATAAACAATACCAGACTTGCTTCGGATGCCGGATCTGACCTACATTTTCTAGATCAGTGACCAGGTTAATGTTTTTGGAACAGGTCCATTCCCAAGTAACTATAAGCCCTACCTTGACCAGACTTGCATGGATGATGCATCTAGGAATGGACACTACCACACTTGCTTCGGATGCTGGATCTGACATAGATTTTCTAGATCAGTGACCAGGTTAATGTTTTTGGAACAGGTACATTCCAAAGTAACTATATGCCCTACTTTGACCATACTTGCATGGATGATGCATCTAGGAGTGGACACTACCACACTTGCTTCGGATGTTGGATCTGACATAGATTTTCCAGATGAGTGACCAAGTTAAAGTTTTTGGAGCAGGTCCATTCCCAAGTAACTATAAGTCCTACCTGGACCAAACCTACATGGATGTTGCATTTAGGGATGTACACTAACCAAACTGCTTCAGATGCTGGATTTGATCAACATTTTCCACAAGAGTGAATTGTAGCAATATTTTAACCAGATAGCATGGATAATGCATCTAAGGATGTACACCACACAACCTGCTTTGGATGCTGGATCTGACCTACATTTTCCAGATTAGTGACCAGGGTAATGTTTTTGGAGTAGCTATATGAGATTTAGGCTTGTTATGATAAACTTGCATAGATAGTGCATCTAAGGATGAAAACTTCCAGACTTGCTTTGGAAGTTAGAACTGACCGGCATTTTCTTGATTAGGTAAAAATTTTGTCGAACAGGTCCATTTCCAAGTAACTATAAGTCCTACTGAAACCAAATTTGCATGGATATTGATCTTGGGATGTACACTAGAAAAAAAAATATGTGAGATTTGCCTTTCTTATAGATAACATTCGTCGAGGTGAGCTTTGTTGATCACCTATGTTTTGTAATACTTTCTATTTCCATTTCTGGAACTCTTCAAATTAGAGGCATGTTTGGTCGTCTGACTGGGACAACAGTGACGTAGTGGAGAATACAAAACATGCCGATCTCAATCCAATTTTGAATGTTTAATGAATTTGTCATTCCAGTTAAAGAATAGAAGAACTAATAGGCATATGTAAGATTGCGAAAACCCAGAATTTTTCATCCATTGATAAACATTACGACGTTTCCCAGGCATGTACATTGTATTTAGAGACAAACCGTCAACACTAAGTCTTGTCAACAACTTCCTGTGGTGAAAAAATTAACGTTGTTGTTTCTACTTCTTATGCATGTTGAGTCCACAACAATACAGTGTCTCATTTGCATGTTTGTTACGCTTTTTTTCATCGACATTCAACATACTGTTTACATGTTACAATTGTCCCTGAAATCCTGCGAGATTTGTATATTTTCCGACTTTTTCACAAAAGAGCACACTAAGAACTATAACTCTTCCATGGAGGAAATAGAACGTATTGCCTTTATATGTAAAAACGTCAAGGATAGACTATCAATTTTTTGAAAGTCAGTTGGATATTAAAACTATTCTGTAAGCTAGGAAACATTTTTACGCTTTACATTTTATAACAGTACTTTTTCCTTATGAGTTAATGTTAGCCCTACCTTCAATAAACTAGCATGGATGATACATCTAAGGATAGATGCTTTGGATGCTTGATCTGGCCTACATTTTCAAAATGAGCGATTAGGTTAAAAAGTTATATGAGCTGGATGATTCCAAAGTAACTGTAAATTCTACTTAAACCAAACTTGCATGGATATTGAGGATGTACTTAATTGAAAAAAATTTGGTGGGAGTATTGTTAACATTATTATCTGACCTCAAGCAGGGTATTGTGCCACATTTATGTTGCTTTTGTTTCAGTTTTCAATTAAAAATTCACTTTGGTCGAGTTACTGAGCTTTGATTATGTAAAAATATTAATTTTATCATGTGTTTGTCAAGGTTTGTTTGGAAAACGAAGTCGAAGTTACCAATGCCAAGAAGCCTAAAAAGTCAGAAACAACAAAATTAAGTAAGGTATGAAGATAAGCCAACATAAGGAAAAAAGATTTATTGCTTTTATAATGTCTTTAAGGATATTTTTTTTAATTTGAAAGTTAACCTGCTTTTAGTTCTTACAAAAAACCCAATATATCATAACTACCCACAAAGTTTGCAGGGGTGTATATAGGGATCACCTTATCCAATCTAGCTGTCTGTTCATGCAGTGATGTCCATGCAATAACTTTGCAATGAAGAATTATTGAAAGTAGGGGTGAAACGATACACCTCCTTCACGGTTCAATACGTATTGTATAATTTTGTCTCAGTACGGTTATTTTCGATACGATACATTTTGATAGAAGGATACAAATTCAACCTTGTTTTATGCTTTCTTTTATTAAATCTAGGCACTTAATTTACGAATTTTTATTTGCAAATTGACTAGAAGAAATTGATTAGAATTTTTTGATGATCAAAAATTATTTTACAAACTATCAGTCATCAAAAATTTACGTTTTCTATACTTATTTTTACTGAGTAACTTGTTTAACCTTATGTCAAACCCAACTGAATAACGATCCCAACTGAAAAATGAACCGAACCGAAAATTAGAGATTTTGCACCGTGTATCAAACCGAGAAAAAATACCGCGGTGAATCGATACCTCGGTGAACCGTTTCACTCCTAATTGAAAGCTCATACTTTGTACAAATAATACTTATTTCCCAAAGGTGTGTCTTGATCTTGACCAAAGGTCATTCTGGAAAGTTCAAGGTCAATGGCAGAAAAAGTGTAAAATTTGTGTCTGATCTACAACTTCCTAATGGAGAAACATTGGATGTTCATACCTTTATCTCAGTTTTTTTCATAGTAAAGCTCCCTCTGCTAAAGACAAAAACAAATGACACAAAGAAATAGTTAACAAGTCACCAATATGTCATGTCCCAAAGAGGGTATAACCTCTGATTTTATTAGGTCACCTGAGTCACTCAGGTGACCTATTGCTATCTGTTTTCATCCGTCATGCGTCGTGTGTTAACTTTTGAACATTTTCAACTTCTTCTCCAAAACTGCTAAACCAATTTCAACCAATTTTGGCATATAGCATCTATGAGT
This sequence comes from Saccostrea echinata, assembly GCF_033153115.1. Taxonomy (NCBI): domain Eukaryota; kingdom Metazoa; phylum Mollusca; class Bivalvia; order Ostreida; family Ostreidae; genus Saccostrea; species Saccostrea echinata. The sequence continues at coordinate 29,839,319 of NW_026889778.1, forward strand.
GAAGGGGAACAAAAATTTTGAATTTCATGATCCCTGCCCCCCTGGGGCCTGAGGGGTAGGGCTAAAACCATCAAAATTTATGCAATCTTTAAAATCTTTTATTTTATTCCTGGACATCAAGCAGTCAAACTGTTGGATGTTTGTAATAAGCATCGAGCCCTCTACCAAAAATGTGAAATTCATGGCCCCAGGGTCAGGGCTAGGGCGGGGCTATATAGATCATATAGTGAAAGTGCATTATTTCTTTGAAAATCTTCTTCTCTACTCTTGGGTATTATTGAAACAAATTGAATACATAGTTATGATAAGCAAGGGTGACTCTACCAAAATTGTGAAATTCATGGCCCCAGGGTCAGGGGTTCTGGTGTTAGGGCGGGGCTCTATAGATCATATAGTGAAAGTGCATTATTTCTTTGAAAATCTTCTCTACTCCTGGTTATTATTGAAACAAATTGAATACTTGGTTATGATAAGCAAGGGTGACTCTACCAAAATTGTGAAATTCATGGCCCCAGGGTCAGGGGTGCTGGTGCTAGGATGGGGTTATATAGATCATATAGTGAAAGTGCATTATTTCTTTGAAAATCTTCTTCTCTACTCCTGGGTATTATTGAAACAAATTGAATACATAGTTATGATAAGCAAGGGTGACTCTACCAAAATTGTGAAATTCATGGCCCCAGGGTCAGGGGTTCTGGTGTTAGGGCGGGGCTCTATTTATTATATAGTGAAAGTGCATTATTTCTTTGAAAATCTTCTTCTCTACTCCTGGGTATTATTGAAACAAATTAAATACATAGTTATGATAAGCAAGGACGCCTCTTCCAAAATTGTGAATTTTTTACTTTACAGCTGTAAAAGAATTATGTAGAAAATAAAGTACTTTTCTGGAATTCAATTTGAAATCATGTGAAAAGTAATCCCAAAACCTATATTCGATTTAATATTATTTTAAAGAGGAGGCTAAGAACATACAAAATACCGTTTTCTGAGAGACTGTAGGCTATCTGGATACATTTAATTTGTCTGATATGGAAAAAAACTCCCATATTCATGACTGATTTTCTTAATTTTTCATTGAAAATGAAAGTTTAAGATATGAATTTTCGTCTTGTTTACCTACAAATTATGCCCCGAAACACCTTATTTGACCAAGCTATATTTATAAAGCTTCATTAAAGGAATTTATTTTTCAAATTTGAGAAATCTGTAGGCTCCTTTTATTTACTAGATCTTTACCTTTAAAAAATATGACCACCAAATTGATTTTTTTTTTTTTTTTAGAAATTCATCTACCCATAACATATTTTTCACTTATATCATCATATTGTACACAGATTCTAGTTAAAATTCCTGAAGTTGCAATAGAATAAACAATTGGATAAAAAAGTTTCAGAATTTTTTATTAGTAAAACTTTCATTTGAAAAAGAAAATATCACAATATCCTAGAAGACTTTCTAAAATACATAATTAAAAGAAATGATAGTTTTTTAGCTCTACTGGTCAGAGACCAGAAGAGCTTATGCGATAGTAAGGTGTCCGTCATCTGTCTGTCTGTCTCTGTGAACAATTTTTCAAAATGCTACTCCTACAGTTTTGGTCTGATTTCAATATAACTTGGTACATAAGTAGACTACATAATTCTGTCTATCGGTTTTTGATTTCAATGAATGGTGTTGCCATGGTTACTAAAAATAGAATTTCTGTAAAATACTTTCAAAACCCTACTCCTCCTACAGTTTTGATCTAATTTCAGTATAACTTGGCACACAAGTAGACTACACAAAGATACAAAATTCTGTCTGTCCGTTTTTGATTTCAATGAATGGTGTTGCCATGGTTACTAAAAATTAGAAATTTCTGTGTAAAACTTTAAATACCCTACTTTTCCTACAGTTTTGATCTAATTTCAGTATAACTTGGCACACAAGTAGACTACACTAAGATACATATTTCTGTATATCAGTTTTTGATTTCAATAAATGGTGTTTCTATGGTTACTTAAAATAGAAATTTCCTTGAATTACTTTCAAAATGCTACTCCTCCTACAGTTTTGGTCTGATTTCATTTTCAATTTTTAACTGGAACCAGATTACACTTGCCGGTAGTGAACTAGTATTGCAAATGCAATACTCTCAGAATGCTTGTATTTATTTGCAATCATCTTCAGGTACTTTAGATTCAAGTTTATTCATGTTATTGCCCCTGGGGTTAATGTGCTGCAAGAACAGGAGATCAATATATAATACATTGGAATATGTAGGAAGTTGTCAATGACAACAGAGTCATGATTAGTCTTGATATGCATATATCATCAGATATTTGTATATTTGACTTTGTTCAACACATTTCCTCATTTCCTAACAACTCATGATACTTAGGTGACTTTTAATGCCCTTGGGCCTCGATCTTGTTTGTTTGATGACTTGATATGTATTTATAGAGATGGAGAAAGCAGGATGAAATGAGATATCATTAAATCCATTGAAATAAACATTTTTAAAAATACTAAGTTGTATGTTGAATATGAGCTTAGCCTTGGTGAATGATTTTCATGATACATTTATTGAACCTGTAAAATAAGTGATTGCATGATAAAGATTTCATTTCATTGACATCTAATTCCTTTACAATCCAGTGGCAGTCATATTACCTTTAGCAGTTTTTTAAAAACTTTTAATTAACAGAAACCAGATCGTATGTGTGTATTTTGTAACAAAGTAATAGTTGGTGGAAAACTAAAGAGACACATAATGAGTCATCAGGATACCCACAGTGAAGTGAAAGAAATTTTACAACAGCCTGTAGAAACCCAGAACAAATGGTTCAACCAGAAACGAATTGAGGGAATCTACCAGTATAACCTCAAACATTTGAACTTAGGAGATGATAAACTTATGAGAGAGAGAAGGCCTCAAAAACCAGACAGCTTACGAATGTGCAATGAATGTAAAAGATTTTACTCTCATAGAACATTTTTCAGACACAAGATGCAATGTGGTCCTAAAAAAGATCAGCAACAAGAGGTAAGAAATGTCAAAAATGAATATATATTTGCTAAAAAGCTTATACAATGGTAACATATCTATATTCTATTTGTCTGTCAATGTGGACACCTTTTTAGCTCATCTGAGCTGAAAGCTCAAGTGAGCTTCTCTTATCTCCGTCTGTCTGTCTAGCTGTCTGTCCGTCTGTTCTGTAAATTTTTCACATTTTCAACTTCTTCTCAAGAACCAATTGTAACAAAATTAAAGTTGGTACAAAGCACCCTTGAGTTAAGGGGAGTTTAAATTGTTAAAATGAAGGGCCAAGCCCCCTTACAAGGTGAGATAATCAAGAAAAGATAAAAATAAGGCTGTGTCATTAAAAAATCTTCTTCTCAACAACCACTGGGCCAGAAAAAGCTGAAACTTATGTGGAAGCTTCCTAGGGTAGTGTGTAGATTCTGAATTGTTCAAATCATGACCCCCAGGTATAAGGTGGGGCCTCAATAGGGAATCAAAGTTTTACATTGAAATATATAGGAAAAATCTCACTGGGCCAGAAAAGCTGAAATGTACAGCATCGTGCCAAAAGTATGGGCAGAAAATGGTGGTCGTGGTCAAAGACTTGTTGCCTTTCGTCAGAAAAATGAATGTTATAATGTTAATACTGAATGAAATTTAATTTTGAGACGATTTTAATTTTAAGACGATCCCTGAAATCAGTTTAAATTTCCGGATGTATGAATGTATAAAAATTTGTCTGCTAGAGTAAATCGTTCTGTAATATTTGAGTGTAAACAAAGATAGGTCGAAAGTCTAAAGAATTGTCACCAGACAAGAAAGAAGTGATTATAAAATTAAAAAAAGATGGAGTAAAGATTAGTGAAATTTCAAGGATGTTAGGAGTGCCTGAATCTTCATGCAGGTCTGTTATCAAGACTTTTCAAGAACGGGGTAGCCTTTTGAAGGCTAGAAGAAACTGTTTTGTCGTGGTGAAGCCAGGTTACTTCAGTTGGTAAGATGGAGCAGAGGAAAGGTACTAAAAGATGTAACAACCGAATTTAATGTTGGAAATGGTTTAAACAAGTCAGTAGGAGGATCAGATTTTGCATAAAAATCAGTTTTATTGGAGAGTTGTTAGGAAACGTTTGGTAGTGAAAGAGGTCAACCAAAAAAAAAGAGACTTACATGGTGCCTACAAAAACGGAGATTAACTGTAAACCAATGTTGGAGAAACATTGTCTTCAGTGATGAGTCGCAAATCATACTTCGTCAAAATAATGGGGTCTACGTGTGGCGATCTGCACATGAAGCTTACAGACTGGAGTGCAGAATGCAAGCCCAAAGTTTCAGTTATGATCTGGAGGTGTATTACCTGGTATGGGCCTGGAACTCTGTGTAAGATAAACGACAATATAAATGCCGAGATATACATTTCAATATTAGATGAACTACTGTGGCCTGTAATTGCCCGTCATTTCCCAGACAATTCCTACATATTCCAAGATGATAATGCCCCCTTGCATCAAGCCTGTATCGTAAAGAGATATAAACATGAAAACAACATCCACGGAATGATTTGGCCAGCCCAATCACCAGACATTAATATTATGGAAAACTGTTGGCATGGGGTGAAGAGAAGTTTACAAAATCAGACCGGTGAAATATCTAACCCAGATCAGCTGTTTAAAGCTATTCTAGATATTTGGCAGAATCTCTTGGTGGATTACATTAAAAACCTTTATCAGTCCCTACAACAAAGAATTCTTGCTTGCATTCAGTCCAAAGGACATCTCACCTTTCATAAAACCACCCATATCCCCCTGAAAAAAGACCCATCTTCACATAAATTTGAAGAGACTTACCGGTAATTAACTTTAAGTATCCATCCAAAGATCATAATCCATCGATTTTTAGCTCTTCTGAGCCAAAGGCTCAAAGAGCTAATGCTATGGCCATTTGTGCGGTGTGCTGTGTGCGTAAACTTTTTAGAATATGGGCCATAACTCAAAAACCCCTTGGCCAATTATTGTCAAATTTGTCACAGGGTATCCTTGGCCCAAGGGCCCCCTTTTATACTAAAACTAGGGTTGTGACCCTTAAACAAGGGGAGATAATTAGGAAAATAGAAACAAAAGTACTGGTTGCTAAAAAGTCTTCTTCTCAAGAACCACTGGCCAGATTATCATCAAACTTACACAAAAGGATGAGGATATGTTGTAGATTAAAAATTGTTCAAGGCATCACCCTGGGGCAAAGGGTGTGGTCTCAAGGTCACTTCAAAATTGACCAAAAATTACATTTTATTAAAATGTTGATATTTTGCTTACTATAAGGACTAGGATCATCAAATCTTGTCAGTTAATGCATCTAAGGACCTCATATCATGTTGACGTAAAAGTATGTCACATTGACCTACTTTTTAAATTTTGCGGTCATTCTTTATCAAAATAATTTAGAGGCATATTTTGAACAATTTAAGGCCTACGATCATCAAACTTTGTCAGTTGATGTATCTTGGGTCCTCAAAGTACGTCAACTAAAAAGTAGGTTACCTTGACCTACTTTTTGAATTTTATGGCTAATCTTTTACAAAACAATTATGGTCAATAATTTGAATACTGAGAGGTTTAGCATCATGAAATCTTGCAAGATGATGCATCTTGGGGCCATAAGACATATGTATTAAAAAGTAGGTCACAGTGACCTACTTTTTGAACTTTGCAGGCATTCAATTTCAAAGCGTTTTAGAGGCATATTTTGGACATTTTAAGGCCTATGATCACAAAACTTTGTAAGTTGATGCATCTTGGGTCATTCGACTGAAAAGTAGGTCATCGTGACCTACTTTTCAATTTATATGACTATAATTAAATATTCATGTACTAATTGGCTTAGAATCATCAAACTTTGTCAGTTGATGCATCTTGGGTCTTCGGAGTAGGTGGACTTAAAAGAGGGTCACGGTGACCTACTTTGGAAAATTTATGGCTTTAATTATATATTTCAGGAACCAATTTGCTTAGAATCATCAAACTTTGTCAGTTGATGCATCTTGGGTCCTTGGAGTACGACAACTGAAAAGTAGGTCACCCTGAACTACTTTTTGAAATTTTATGGCTGAATTTAAATATTTTCGGGTACTATTTGGCTAAGAATCATCAAAATTTGTCAGTTCATGCATCTTGGGTCCTCGCAGTAGGTCGACAGAAAAGTAGGTCACTGACCTACTTTTCAATTTATATGACAATAGTTAAATATTTCAGGTACTAATTGGCTTAGAATCATCAAACTTTGTCAGTTGATGCATCTTGGGTCTTAGGAGTAAGTCAACTGAAAAGTAGGTCACTATGACCTACTTTTGAAAATTTATGGCTTTAATTAAATATTTCAGGAACTAATTGGCTTAGAATCATCAAACTCTGCAGTTGATGCATCTTGGGTTCCTGGAGTACGACAACTGAAAAGTAGGTCACCCTGACCTCCTTTTGAAATTTTATGGCTGTATTTAATATTTTTGGGGTACTATTTGGATGAGAATCATCAAATAGAAGTGATAGGTTGTACAGTTTATCAGAAGAGCGATTCAAGGCCCTTGGGCCTCTTGTTTTGGTTTCCTTCACCAGTTTCTCCCACATTTCATTATTCCAAAGTACCGCATTGCGGGTTATTTTAGCGGAGTGCTGATTTTGGCTTATTTAGCATTTTGTAAGTAGCCCGCTAAAATTTTTAGCTCTTCTGAGTCAAAGGCTCAAAGAGCTAATGCTATGGCCATTTGTACGGTGTGCGTAAACTTTTTAAAATATGGGCCATAACTCAAAACCCCTTGGCCAATTATTGTCAAATTTGTCACAGGGTATCCTTGGCCCAAGGGCTCCCTTTTATACTAAAACTAGGGTTGTGACCCTTAAACAAGGGGAGATAATTGGGAAAATAGAAACAAAAGTACTGGTTGCTAAAAATCTTCTACTCAAGAACCACTGGGCAGATTATCACCGAACTTACACAAAAGGATGAGGATATGTTACATAGATTAAAATTTACATGGGGATTTACCCTGGGGCAAAGCGTGTGGTCTCAAGGTCACTTCAAAATTGACCAAAAATTACATTTTATTAAAATGTTAATATCTTGCTTACTATAAGGACTAGGATCATCAAATCTTGTCAGTTGATGCATCTAAGGACCACATATCATGTTGACTCAAAAGTAGGTCATGGTGACCTACTTTTGAAATTTTGCAGCCATTCTTTATCAAAATGATTTAGAGGCATATTTTGAACAATTTAAGGCCTATGATCATCAAACTTTGTCAGTTGATGTATCTTGGGTCCTCGAAGTACGTCAACTAAAAGAAGGTCACCTTGACCTACTTTTTAAACTTTATGGCTAATCTCTTTCAAAACAATTAAGGTCATTAATTAGAATACCCAGAGGTTTAGAATCAATAAATCTTATAAAAAGATGCATCTTGGGGCCATAAAACATATGTCTTAAAAAGTAGGTCACAGTGACCTACTTTTTTTTAACTTTGCAGGCATTCGATTTCTAAGCGTTTTAGATGCATAATTTGGACATTTTAAGGCTTCTGATCATAAAACTTTGTAAGTTGATGCATCTTGGGTCCTCAAAAAAGGTCAACTGAAAAGTAGGTCACCGTGACCTACTTTTCAATTTATATGACTATAATTAAATATTTCAGGTACTAATTGGCTTAGAATCATCATACTTTGTCAGTTGATGCATCTTGGGTCTTCGGAGTAGGTGGACTGAAAAGAGGGTCACGGTGACCGTCTTTTGAAAATTTATGGCTTTAATTGAATTTTTCAGGAACTAATTGGCTTAGAATCATCAAACTTTGACAGTTGATTCATCCTGGGTCTTTGGAGTAGGTCGACTAAAAAGTAGGTCAACATTGTGTAGGTAAACTAGGTAAAAGGTAGGTAAAAGTAGGTAAACTTTGTCAGTTGATGCATCTTGGGTCCTTGAAGTACAACAACTGAAAAGTAGGTCACAGTGACCTACTTTTGAAAATTTATGGCTTAAATAAAATAAAATATTATAAAATTATAAAATAATATTATTAATATTAAATATAATATTAATAATATTATATATTATATAATATTATAAAATTAAATATTAATTAAATTTTCAGGTGGCAATTGGCTTAGAGTCATCAAACTTTGTCAGTTGATGCATCTTGGGTCTTCAGAGTAGGTCGACTGAAAAGAAGGTCACCGTGACCTACTTTTCAATTTATTTGTCTATAATTAAATATTTCAGGTACAAATTAGGGCCCCGCAAGGATTTGCAGGTGCCCTATAGTAATCACTCTGTCTGTCTGTCCATCTGTCTGACCGTCTGTCATTCTTCCGTCCACAAATTTTCTGTTTTTTTTCTAATAATTTTTTTTTTTAGGATTGACCAGTTAAGTTCAAATTTGGTATGTTGGTTGAATAGGCAGTAAGACATATTTTGATGCTTAGTTTGGTTCTCTATGTCATCTGGTTTGAAGCTGGGATGGTGGGGTAGATTCCATAAATTGATATAAGAGTGAATGGGCAAAGAGAGATAACTGCTGAGAATGTTCCTATTGTAAACTATGAAAGGCTGCAATGAGTCTCTTGGGATTAATTAACTTTCCTCTTGAAGAAAATCCAAAGCATTTATCTTTATCTTTTACATTGAGATTAATTAACACCTCTGTCTGCAAATGAAGTTTGTTTTGAAGTTAAGGTAAATCCTCTCCCTGAAATGTGGATTTAAATAATGTTCATACTTTACTTTGGTAAAATACACAATGAGTTATGATTTTATTTAATTTTAAAAACAAGATATAGATAAAGATATCTTTGTATTATTATTTTATTTTTTTCCCTTTTCTTTTTTCTTTCTGCCTTATGTAAAGTCAAGAATACTATTTATTTTAACAGGTATTCGGGTAATAACCTCATTCTATCATTGCTGAATAAGTTCTTATTGTAAACTTAGAAGAAGAAAAGGTTGAGAGAGCAGTATAATCAGTATAATTAATCCCCCTGGGATTGATTATCTTGCTGGTTGCAGAAAATTTGAGGATTATCTTTCTGTCACTTTAAGATTAATTAACACCTTTTTCTGCAACTGATGTTTGTTTTGAAGGTAAGGTCAAGCCTGGGTGATATTTGCATTCACTGAAGGCTGGTATTTTAGAAAACACATACTTCATTCTTCTTTAGATACCGGTACATACATTTAATTGAGTTATTATAAATATGATGTTTTTACTGCCTTATGTAAATACAAGGATACTATTTACAGGTTGTTGGATATTTAGGAATTATCTTGAAATTTTATAAATACAGTTGCTGTTGTTTATTCTTCTTTATATATTTTTAAATTTTTGTAATCAAGTAAAATTCTCATTCCCTAATCTGCACCCTTATATTTCTACCCCTCGGCGTGGCCCTTGCTGACTGGTCAGATTTCTAGTTGCTTTAGAATCATCCAACTTTGTCAGTTGATGCATCTTGGGTCTTCAGAGTAGGCCGACTGAAAAGTAGGTCACCGTGACCTACTTTTGAAAGTTTATGGCTTTAATTGAATATTTCAGGTACTAATTGGCTAAGAATCATCAAACTTTGTCAGTTGATGCATCTTGGGTCTTTGGAGTAGGTTGACTAAAAAGTAGGTCACAGTGACCTACTTTTGAAAACTTATGGCTTTAATTATATATTTCAGGTGGCAATTAGCTTAGAATCATCAAACTTTGTCAGTTGATGCATCTTGGGTCTGAGTAGGTCGACTGAAAAGTAGGTCACTGTGACCTACTTTTGAAAATTTATGGCTTTAATAAATATTTCAGGTACTAATTGGCTTAGAATCATCAAATTTGGTCAGTTGGTGCATCTTGGGTCCTCGGAGTACAACAACTGAAAAGTAGGTCACAGTGACCTACTTATAAAATTTTATGGTTATAATTTTAAAAAATATTTTAGATATTAATTGGCTTAGAATCATCAAACTTAGTTGATGGGTCCTCAGAGAATGACAAGTGATAAGTAGGTCACCATGATATACTCTCAGGTACTAATTGGCTTAGAATCATCTTGGGTTCTCAGAGTGTGTATTGGAATTTCAAGGGCTTATCTAAATATACAGGATACTCAGAGGCTTCAAATAGAAGTGATAGGTTGTACAGTTTATCAGAAGAGTGATTCAAGGCCCTTAGGCCTCTTGTAATTGCTAAAATAATCAATTTTCTTCTTAATGTTCTTTGGCAATGTATTAAAACCATGGATCCGCTAAAATAAAATATGCCAAAATTATTGGCATACCTTTGAGCAAGCAAAACGCCAAATTTAACACCTGCCAAGAAAACCCGCTATATGGTAGATCAGAAGGTTGTCCATGAAAAGTGTCTTCCTCATTTTATATATTTTAGAGTATGCTACTTTTTAATAGCAAAACTGAACATGGCTACTAAAAATTCCCAGTCACTTAACAATTTTAAAATCTGTGGAACTTGGTTTTGTCAATAGAATCTTCCAAAAAAGTTTGTAATACAGTCATTAACATTTCCCATTCTGTATTGCACCTATAACGTCTCAATTTTTTCTCTGATATTGTCTAAAACTGCTTAAATATCACCTCCATCATTTAATTCCTTATCACCAGACACCATTTTGTTTGCCATTTTAATTTGTAGTATTAACACTTTGGTTTCTTTGTTTCAGTGGGGAAATTTCCTTTCTAAAAATAGGATCTAGTTTCATTTTTAAATGAGTATGGGCAGTGGAAATCTACCAAATCTTAGTCATATAAAAGATTTTATTCAGATCCCTAAATTTACTACAATGCAAAGTGTCACAGTTACTATGTCTGTATACTTCCACAGTAGTACTATTCCGTATGAAATGGTAGAGTATGACCACAATGGTATTCCATGCACAAAGGGTTAAGGGTCAAGTTGGACATGGGAAGATATTGACAGCTCAATATCTTTAGAACCCATTGATTGACAGAGATCAAAGTTATTACACTGGTACCCTTGAAAAGTAGATGACCCCTATTGATGGTCAAGAGTCAAACATAGACACTACTTACATGTAGGAAACATAGACACGACTTACATGTAGGAAACATTGACACGACTTACATGTAGGAAACATTGACACGACTTACATGTAGGAAACATAGACACGACTTACATAGACACGACTTACATGTAGGAAACATAGACACGACTTACATGTAGGAAACATTGACACGACTTACATGTAGGAAACATTGACACGACTTACATGTAGGAAACATAGACACGACTTACATGTAGAAAACATTGACACGACTTACATGCAGGAAATATTGAAATGACTTACATGTAGGAAACAGAGACACGACTTACATGTAGGAAACATTGACACGACTTACATATAGAAAACATAGACACGACTTACATGTAGGAAACATTGACATGACTTACATGTAGGAAACATTGACATGACTTGCATGTAGGAAACATTAACATGACTTACATGTAGGAAACATAGACATGACTTACATGTAGAAAACATAGACACGACTTACATGTAGGAAAAATTGACATGACTTGCATGTAGGAAACATTGACAGGACTTACATGTAGGAAACAGAGACACAACTTACATGTAGGAAACATAGACAAGACTTACACAGACACGACTTACATATAGGAAACATAGACACGACTTACATGTAGGAAGATATTGTCAGCTCAGTCTCTTGAGAACCATTTGCTTTACAGACATTGATTTTGGTACACTGTTACTCTCTGAGAAGTAAATTACCCCAGTGATATGGAGGTCTGGTAGAGATAAAACATCAGTATTATGTTTTGCCCTGACATTTCTTGTTTAAAAAGTAATATTCATTGTGTAAATTTTCCAATCAAATTGATGTGTTCATTTTGCTGCACTAGTATTCAACTTGCTTGTATTGAACTTAAAATATTTTTTTTTTCAGGTTTCACCTTCAAATGTGAAGAAGACTAAGAAACAAGTAAGTAAATCTATAGTTAAATGTCTAGAAGGTACTGCTTCTCTTCTTTAGAATCAGTCAGGTGTAAATGTCTCCCAAGTTCATCTATAAATACTTTATAAAAATTTTCTTTTAATAGGCCATATTATTGTGTGGCTGTCTCATCTGTTTCTTATATCTGATATATTTCTGATTCATTTCATTTACTGTTAGTGAGGCAAAGGATCATCAAACCTTTTTAAAGGATGAAATTTAGGGGAAAGGTGTGTTGATCTGGCCCAAAAATTAATCTTTATTATGACTTAATATATGACTAAGTGCAGTCAAATTGTGTCTGAAACATCTTGCACAGTTTTGGGCAAAAATCATTGAACTTTGTTCAGGTTTAGCATGTTTTGGGGAAGATAAAGGTTTATAAGACACCCCAAAAGTAGGTTGCAATTTTAATTTGAAATTTTACAGCTTAGTATACATAAATTGTATTGCACTGTGTGAGACCATGGGCTTGGGGATATAGATCTTCCCTTTCTGATATTTCTTCCACTATTTAATCACTAAATTCCTCTATTATACAATAAAAATCAATTCTACAAGTTTATATTATCATTCTTAAGAATTGTGTTTGGATTTTTTTTAGCACACATAAATCCTAGACCCATTAGTACAAAGGAGCATCCATAGGTATAGTGTAGATTCAAGTTTGTTCAAATCATGGCCCCCTAGGGATAGGGTAAGGCCATTATAAGGTATCAAAGTTTTATATGGAAAATGTAAGGAAAAATCTTTTAAAATTTTCTTCTCAAAAACAGCAAAGCTACTATTAATTATATGAATATAGAAGTATCCTCAGGTAATGATTCAAACTTGTTCTTGGGAGAATGGGGCAACAAATAGAGATCAAAATTAGGGTTCTCCACATTTGAAAAGGAGTACCGGTATTCTACTTAAAAAAAGTAGTGTGGTCCCTTTTTACACCCGTGGTTTACTTGTTAAATATTAGCATATGGTATTTTGTTTGTTTTCATTGTGTATAATGAAGTATTTCTAATTAAAACATTGTGTATTCATAATGAATAATTAAACATATTTATCAAAAAATACAAGCCTATTTTTAACACCTAGTATCGCACTAAAAAATGCCGGAACAATTTTCCCAGATCAGACTACGGTTTCTCTATTACATGGAAATGGCGGAGACATTTAGATTAGATACTATAAAAAAAAGATCTTGGTATGATATATATCTTTCAAAGATGAATTATATGTTCAAGATTCACAATCAACTACAAATACAATTTTCTATTTACAAAACTTTGGCAATAAAAGCTATAACAAGATGAACCAAACAAATCCACACTGATCGATATAAAACTGAGTACATTTCAACTGAGAACTAGCATGTTTACTGGGGGCATTTACCTGTAACGATACAAATCCACATGGCTTGTTATGATTCAAAACAGGTCATAAAGAGGTTAATCGCATGTAAATGAAGTCAGCGAAGAGATTCAAAATCACAGTACTTTAATTAGAAAACATAGAGCACAAGGTTGTTCAATAAAGATATTTTCACTCAACCTTTACACATATAATATACACATTATATTTCAAACTCGACTCTGAACAAACCTGTGCTCGTTGTTTACGAAAGCTTTGAAGTGTGTACCTGTCACTGATTTCTTTTGATATTCATGAGAAACAAAGGACCCTACCTTCAATGCGCAGCTTTGTATGCTGCCTTCATCTATGGTTTGAAATTTTTAGATGATGATTCAAATACAGCTCAACTTTGAAATCTCGAACACGGATATCTCAAATACCCCGGATGTGTCGAAGTAAGGCCGCAGTCCCGACGAAATTTGCTTTATAAATGATTAAAATAAACCCCTCTATGTCGAACATGCTAATGTCAAATACCCCGGAAGTAAAATTGTGTACCCATTCATTAAAATCACATGCATTATCTCGAGGTCAGGATAATTTTCCACTCTGATGATCAAGTCCGTTAGGTAAACTGGATGCTCTATTGATAACACCCACCTGTCTGTCAAGCACGGGTTACCTGTGTTCCTGTGATCAACAAATAATAGCGCAATAATTATACGAAGTGTATGTTTGGCTTACCTTGATTTTAATTATGCAAGCCAAGGTTGTGTGTATTGGTCTAATGCATACGCGTGGATGGCACAGTGTTTTGTGGCTTGGGTACATTTATCTTGATAATCAATATTTAATGCTATGTGAAATATGCGCGCATACATAGTTTATGCATATGAAAGTGAAAATCATAAACATCGGAGTAAAACAAAATTCTGTAATTTAATGCAATTAGAATTTATTTTTCCTATATATGAGCGTGCAGAATTTACAATCGTCCATACACACCATCATGTGAGCTTGTGTCGCAGAGAAAACATGTGCTATAGTGCCCTATGATTCAGTGTTGTTCTGTTGTTAGACAAAAGTATGTGATTTTCCTTTTGCATTTGATTTTATTATGGTAAAATAATTTTCCTTTAACTGATTATACATGTATGAACATGTTTTTCTTATAAAAGAAAATGTATATTTCGTTTTCGTTATTCTGACAGCGTCCGGTTTTAAATTTACAATGCATAGATGATATCCGGTTATGAATACACGGGAAACGATGCTAGCGGTTGACATGCCGCATCGGTAGAAAGATTATACTTCTGTGCATATTATACGAAGTTTTTTTTATTTTGTGAATAATAAAGAGGATGTAAAAATCTTTTTAATGCTAAATGCATGTACATGTTTATTAAAGAAATTGTATACAGAATTTCATTCAAGAAGGAATTTGACATGTTTTTACTATTAAGTACATGTTCACTGCACTAAGTTTATTTGAAGTTCATTTGAATTATAACCCTCGATATGTCGAACCCCCGGATATCTCGAAGTTCATCAATGGTCCCGTCAACTTCGAGATAACGAAGTTTAACTGTAATAAATACATTAGTTAATAATAAAATTTAATTTTTAAAAATTTTAATAAATGTTCAAAATTTGACGAGTAACCGGGGACCACATATAAGCTTTATTGAGACTTGTTCTTTGACCATGGAGGAAGCTGCGCAAAACAATTGTTTGTATGTTGTTTAACGTCCCTCTCGAGAATTTTTCTCTCATATGGAGACACCACCACTTGCCGGTGGAGGGCTGCAAATTTTGTCCTATGCTCGAGACTTACAGCCATTGAGCAGTGAGGGATCTTTATCATGCCAGCACCTACTGCGACACGGGACCTTGGTTTATACGGTCTCATCCGAAGGACAGGTCTCAGCGTCCCACAGTGGGATTCGAACCCGGGATGTAAGGATCAACTCCTTACTTCGCGACTCTAGAGCAGACGCTCTAACCAGTGTGCCACGTGGGCGACCTGCGCAAAACAAAATGTGATTGATTGATTGTATTTTGTTTTATGTCCTTTTCGAGAATTCTTCACTGGTATAGAGACATCACCATATGTTGGTGAAGGGCTTCAAATTTAAACCTATACTCGGCACCCAGGGCCATTGAGCAATGAGGGTTCTTTATCATGCCTGTATGCCTACCGTGACACGGGACCTCGGTTTTTAAAGGTCTCATCCGAAAGACCCATGACTTTCACTTCTAGTGTTAAAAATATTTTGACTTACCAAGTTCTACTTTTGAATTGATATCAAAGGCCTCTCTACTGATCTCTTTCCCGTGGAAAAAAGTGTTCGTAAATCCACAAATAGTGCAGTACTATCAGACAGTATCAGTCACATTTAGGCCTAATGTATTGATACAATAAAGTACCAAGTCCACAATATTTACGATGTTGGAAAAATGTAAACCATTGCCTTTACCCTGTGGCTGTAAGTATATAATCTGGTCTGCCAAGTTCTTCAGCTCAACAACCCTTTCTCCTTCGTTTCATTTGATGTCATTATATGATCTACATCAGTTGTGTCGTCTGCTTTGGAATATTTTGAATAGGATGTAAGTCATTTGCGACATACTAATGTTCTCTTTCATAAAAAGTTCTATTGTCCTCCTGTATTTCGACATGTTATATTCACTCATTCGCTCTAATTTAATTGATCTACCTTAACTAGCTTTTCTGTAACTTTTCTAGGGAACTTTTCTTGGAACGTGTTGTTTACAACTGCAGTCCGCCATGTTGAAAAAGGCACATTTCCTGAATAAACAGACCAAAAATTCTCAATTTAGAAATCACATGTGAATGCAAGGAAATACAAAATTTTGAAAGGGTGAATTTTTCCTAGCCACAGAAACTCAATTTGAATGCTTGTCACATGTGTCGATTATCACATTAGACATGTTACGTAACTGAGTTGTCTTCTTTTTTGTCAAGTGAACACATTATAATTCCCCCAAGCTACGTGTACAGGAAAATTAACTCTGATGATATTGATCATCAGCTGATTGACTGTCAATTAACATTCTTCAAGGCATATTCACTGATCAACGACCATGTTTGTTTAGCACAGTGTGCTTTCTCTCAAGAGGAAGGTGCATGCCAGTCGATGTATTAACACAATTAACTAACTCAAGTCATTAAAAAGTCGGTGTTAATACCAAAATTAATGCAATAAAAATTTAATCATGGAGGCCGCCATTGTAAAACCCCTTATTGAAAACCCTGCAAAATTTTATGTAAGAATTTATAGGGAAAATAATCTTCTTAAGAAAAGCAAAGCTATATTGGTCAAAAATCTTCCTAGAACAACATTTATTTGGGAGCATCCTGAGGTATTGTAGATTCAAGTTTAATCAAACCAAACCTCCGAGGGTAGGATGGGACCATCAACCAATAACCTGTTTATCATGCCCCTGACTGTTACCTATTTACAAATATACAGGGGAAAATATCTGTTGATAAAGAACAGCAGGACCTTAGTTACTCAGATGAGCATTTTGGTCCATTTGGCCTCTTTTTTGAATATGTTTTGTATGGTGTAATTAGTTAAGGACAGATTATACAAACAAAAAAATGGATGCCTGGATTGGTATATATTTTTATGCCCCGCCATGAATATGGCCGGGGCATATAGTGTTTGTCATGTCCGTCTTCCATCCTTCTGTCCTTCCGTCTGTCCTTCCAACACACTTTGCGTTTAGCTCTGTTCAAAGCTCAGTTTCAAAGAAACTATCCAAGATATTTTTATCAAACATCATTTGCTGATAAATATTGATGAGAGCTATGCAACTACATCAACATTTTTTGACCTTGACCTTTCCTTTGACCTTGACCTCACTTTTCTTAAATTAGTGTTTAGCTCAGTTTTAAAGATACCATGAAAGATACCATTTAAAGATAGTGTAATCAAACTTCATATGTTGATACATACTGATGTAAGCTATTCAACTGCATCAACATTTTTTGACCTTGACCTTTCCTTTGACCTTGACCTCACTTTTCTTAAATTAATGTTTAGCTCAGTTTTAAAGATACCATTCAAGATAGTGTAATCAAACTTCATATGTTGATACATACTGATGAGAGCCATTGAACTGCATCAACATTTTTTGACCTTGACCTTTCTTTTGACCTTGACCTCACTTTTCTTAAATTAGTGTTTAGCTCAGTTTTAAAGATACCATTCAAGATAGTGTAATCAAACTTCACATGTTGATACATACTGATGTAAGCTATTCAACTGCATCAACATTTTTTGACCTTGACATTTCTTTTGACCTTGACCTCACTTTTCTTAAATAAGTGTTTAGCTCAGTTTTAATGAAACCATTCAAGATATTTTTAACAAATTTCATATGCTGATACATACTGATGAGAGCTATCCAACTGCTTCAATATTTTTTACCTTGACCTTTCCTTTGACCTTGACCTCACTTTTCTTAAATAAGTTTTTAGCTCAGTTTTAAAGATACCATTCACGATAATGTTATCAAACTTCATGTGCTGATACATACTGATGAGAGCTATTCAACTGCATCAACTATTTTTTACCTTTCCTTTGACCTGACCCCACTTTTCTTAAATTAGTGTTGAACTTCATATGCTGATACATACTGATGAGAGCTATTCAACTGCATCAACATTTTTTGACCTTTACTTTTACCTTGACCTCACTTTTCTTAAATTAGTGTTTAGCTCAGTTTTAAAGAGACCATTCATAATATTTTTTATCAAACTTCATATACTAATACATACTGATGTAACCTTTTCAACTGCATCAACAATTTTTGACCTTGACCTTTCCTTTGACCTTGACCTCACTTTTCTTAAATTAGTGTCAAACTTCATATGCCGATACATACTGATGAAAACTATTCAATTGCATCAATATTTTTTCACTTTGACCTTTCCTTTGACCTTGACCTCACTTTTTCTCAATTTGTGTTAAAATGCTTCATTACTAATATACCCTCGGCAGGGCATTCATGTCCTATGGACATATTTCTAGTTTTCAATTTTTTTTTTATAAAAGTTTGTATCATCTGTCCTTAATTAATTTTAAATTATTTAAAACTATGCAGTTAAAATTGTTCATTTTACTTATTAAAAACATGACTCATGTTGTTATTTTCAATTTTTTTTTGATAAAAGTTTGTATCATCTGTCCTTAATTAATTTTAAATTATTTTCTTTAACAGAAACCAGCACGTATGTGTGTGTTTTGTAACAAAGTAATTTTTGGTCGAAAACTCAGATGTCACATAATTAGTCATCAGAAAACACACAGTGAAGTGAAAGAAATTCTACAACAGCCTGTAGAAACCCAGAACAAATGGTTCAACCAGAAACGAATTGAGGGGATTTACCAGTATAACCTCAAACATTTGGATGCATCAGATGATCAACTCATGCGAGAGAGACAGTCCAAAAAACCAAATAGCTTACGTATGTGTACTGAATGTAAAAGATTCTTCTCAGGCAAAACTTTTTACCGACACAAGTTGCAATGTGGTACAAGAAGTCAAGGACTAAAGAAAGAATTGCTAAGACCTGTTGGTGCTGATATGGATGAAAACTTTGTTACGGAAATTTTGCACAAATTTCGAGATGGAGAAGTAGGAAGCCTGATAAGACAGAACAAAATTATACAGATGTTTGGATATAAACAGTTCTTGTCAAGTAAAATTGAAGATGGTATACCAAATAATCTCAGACAGGAAATTATGAATGAGATGAGGACATTGGCAAAGCTGTATCTCTGCTTTAAAGCATTAATGGAAGGCTCAGAGGTCTCTGTGGAGGACATGTACAAACAAGAAAATCTAGGAGTGCTGAAAGAAGCAATAAAAAAACGTTGTTGTGATGAAAATGGGGAGAAACATTGTTTAAAACTTAGTCTTAATAGCATCTTTCAACGAAGCATTAGAAATTTAACTCTATTCTATGAAGAATCTAAGGAAAATTTAAAAGTGGAAAAAATGAAAGACTTTGGAGATGCATATAAACTCAGTGAGGCTGAAATTATTGGTGATTCAAAACAAGTAATTCTGGAGAATTCACTAAGGAAAAGAAGTCAGAGGCAATCAAATGATTCTCAGAGTGAAGGTAAGAGAAGGAAGTCTTTGATACATTCATATGATTGGGATTTTTATCTCTGAATGTGTACTTTTTGATATATTTTATAGTGAGAAAAATAGTGAACATAAAGATTTAGATGCATTTGTATGTCACACTGATACAGTACTCCAACTTGCAACTAAAATGGTCGCATTTGCAACAACAAAAAAATTGATTTTGTGACTAGAAATTAAAATCAACTCACATTTTCACCACAGAGAAAATTTGGGTCGGCAATTGTCTATTTTTAGCTCTTCTGAGCCAAAGGCTCAAAGAGCTAATGCTATGGCCATTTGTACGGTGTGCGTAAACTTTTTAGAATATGGGCCATAACTCAAAAACCCCTTGGCCAATTATTGTCAAATTTGTCAAAGGGTATCCTTGGCCCAAGGGCTCCTGTTTATACTAAAACTAGGGTTGTGACCCTTAAACAAGGGGAGATAATTAGGAAAATAGGAACAAAAGTACTGGTTGTTAAAAAATCTTTCCCTCAAGAACCACTGGTCAGATTATCACCAAACTTACAAAAAAGGATGAGGTTATGTTGTAGATTAAAAATTGTTCAAGGCATCACCCTGGGGCAAAGGGCGTGGTCTCTAGGTCACTTCAAAGTTGACCAAAATTTACATTTTATTAAAATGTTAATATTTTGCTTACTATAAGGACTAGGATCATCAAATCTTGTCAGTTAATGCATCTAAGGACCTCATATCATGTTGACTCATAAGTAGGTCACGTGGACCTACTTTTTAAATTTTGCAGCCATTCTGTTTCAAAATGATTTAGAGGCATATTTTGAACAATTTAAGGCTTATGATCATCAAACTTTGTCAGTTGATGTATCTTGCGTCCTCGGAGTATGTCGACTAAAAAGTAGGTCACCTTGACCTACTTTTTGAATTTTATGGCTAATCTTTTTCAAAACAATTAAGGTCAATAATTCAAATACTGAGAGGTTTAGAATCATTATACAGGGGTTGAAATTTTCCTGGAAAACCCACTAGCCCAGGGGATACTGATCATTAAAAAATTACTAGCCCAAACCTCAAACTAACTAGCCCAAATTTTTTAGGTGACCATGACCTACTTTTGAAAATTTATGGCTTTAATTAAACATTTCATGTACTAATTGGCTTAGAATCATCAAACTTTGTCAGTTGATGCATCATGGGTCCATGGAGTATGACAAGTGAAAATTAGGTCAGTGTGGCCTACTTTAGAAAGTTTATGGCTTTGATTAAATATTTCAGGTACTAATTGACTTAAAATCATCAAACTTTGTCAGTTGATGCATCTTGGGTCCATGGAGCATGACAACTGAAAATTAGGTCAGTGTGACCTACTTTTGAAAGTTTATGGCTTTAATTAAATATTTCAGCTACTAATTGACTTAGAATCATCAAACTTTGTCAGTTGGTGCATCTTGGGTCCTTGGAGTACGACAACTGAAAAGTAGGTCACTGTGACCTACTTTTGAAATTTTATGGCTGTATTTAATATTTTCGGGTACTATTTGGCTTAGAATCATCAAATTAGTCAGTTGATGCATATTGGTTCCTAGGAGTAAGTCGACTGAAAAGTAGGTTACCCTGACTTACTTTTCAATTTATATGACTATGACCTCAAAGTATGTCATCTGAAAAGTAGGCCACTGTGACTTACTTTTGAAATTTTATGGTTATAATTTTAAAAATATTTTAGTTATTAATTGGTTTAGAATCATCAAACTTAGTTGATGCATCTTGGGTCCTCAGAGAATGACAAGTGATAAGTAGGTCACCATGATATACTCTCAGGTACTAATTGGCTTAGAATCATCATGGGTTTTCAGAATGTTTCATCTAAAATGTAGGTCATAATGACCTACCTTTGGAATTTCAAGGCTTTATCTAAATATACAGGATACATAGAGGCTTCAAATAGAAGTGATAGATTGTACAGTTTATCAGAAGAGCAATTCAAGGATCTTGGTCCTCTTGTTATGATCGGGATTGAGTGTACTTTTTTTATGCCCCCTTCGAAGAAGGGAGGGCATATTGCTTTGCTGCTGTCGGTTGGTCTGTCTTTCTGCCTGTCTGTTGGTCCACCAACAGTTCTTCGCAGAGGTTGCACATACTGAAATGAAATTTGATATACAGATTTATCATAAGAATATCTAGGTTAAGTTCTGTTTTTGGTATGATCAAGCAATTTTTCACAGAGCTATGCCCCTTAGACTTAGAAAAATTCTAATTCTTTGCACTTTCCGTTCATTTTTTTGCAGATGTTGCACATACTGAAATGAAATTGGTATACAGATTTATCATCAGAATATCTAGGTCAAGTCTTATTTTGGGTACAATCGAGCAATTTTTGACAGAGTTATGCCCCTTGGACTTAGATTGATTGTATGTTGTTTTACATCCCATTCGAGAATTTTTCACTCATATAGAGACGTCACCATATACCGGTGAAGGGCTTCAAATTTGGACCTTTACTCGGCACTCAGGGCCATTGAACAGTGAGGGATCTTTATCGTGACAACGCCTGCCATGAAAGGAGGCCTCGGTTTTTAAGGTCTCATTCAAAGGACTCGCAAGTTTCACTTCAAAGTGCCAAGTGCATGGCAAAGGAACAGTTGCTACTTATTTTTTATTGACTTAGGTCAGTCGTGGCCGAGATTCAAACTCAGGGCCGAGCGCTCTACCGACTGAGACCCTTGGACTAAGAAAAATTCTAATTATTTGCAGTTTCTGTGTTATTTTTTTGGCAGAGGTTGCACATACTGATATGAAATTTGGTAGACAGATTTATCTTAAGAATATTTAGGTCAAGTTCTGTTTTGGGAACGATCGAGCATATTTGGGGAGGGGGGGGCATAAGTGTTTCACAAACATCTCCTGTTTCCAAAAAGGATCAGTGCACTTAAGCTATGAGAGTTGGACCCCGGTGCTTTGCCAATAATAAATTTCCGAAATTTATAAACTTTTTGAATCAGAATTATTTAACAATATCTTTAGAGCAGGGTTTGATATATTATATCACATAAAAATATTAAATAATTCTGAGCGACACTGGTTTTCGCGACAGGGGTCTAGCAGTTTTGTCACATTTCTATTGTAATTCATATGCATACCAGTTTTCAACGACATTGTTTACATCGAGCCGCAACTTGTCCATTCTTCTCATTTGCACAGAATGTGTATTTTTATCTAAACTTATACATATCCAAAGGGCAATGTTGGACAATTTGCGGCTCATATGTAATTTTTTAAAAAATTCTCCAAACTAAGGTCGGGTTAGCTACTAAATTAACAGGTCACCGAGTGTCAACCTATTTTGACCTGTTTGATATTATAATCATTTTACTCACGTGACATTCCACTGTTCGATATGCTTTCATTGTGTCTGTCAATAGACTTCAGGGCTGTACACACAGATATGTATTTAAGTATAAAATCTGACTATGTATGGACTTTTAAGATTTTTCGAATCTTATAAAACTGTATAAAGAATAGGGCAATGCTCTATTTCTAAATACAAGTCTTAACTTACCTTTCATTTTTAAACCAATCAAAAGTACTCACGTTGTGGTTATCCTATTTTTATCATAACAAAAAAAAGCATGTGGTAAATAATGGTCGACTTTAGCAGTAAAAATATCGAAAAACTCGTTGTTTTATGGGAAGAAGATCAAAAGGATTAACTACATGTAATTGTAAAAGTTGCTCAAATGCAGCGTTATCTATTCTAAAGAAGTTTTTATAACTACTGGGGTCTTCTCTTTGCACCACATCTAGCGATGCATTGTGTGCACCAAGTACATATACGAGTGTTCCGCCGCTGTTTCCATTACGATGTTTTTTTTTCAGTTTTAATGCAATGCATAATACGATAACAAATACTGCTAACAAAACTTCGTTTTCCATTATTGAGAGAGAGAGAGAGAGAGAGAAATATTGCGAGGGAAACAAGTAGACATCCCTAAAGTCTATTAACAATCTAATAAAACGTATAAACGTGTACAGGAAAGTATCATAATATAAATATAATACTTGTATTATACAATAACTACAAATCTCACCTTTTGTACCGGCCTGAACACTTTAAAATAGCACTTGAAGAATTTTGCGAAAATTTTATTAGGGTCTTAAAGTTTACCTTGTCTTCTTTCACTAAATTGTGTTTTTCGTTTGGTATTTTGAAGGAAATTCTGGTATTGCCAGTGCAAATCAAGTGCACGATTAGAATGTAGCTGTGTTAGCTCATGTCGCCTCTGTATTATGGTCTGCAGGCATCTACAGACACATCCCTAAACACTAGTATATCATACCTGACAATATTTGGATTGCCGAAATGAAAGAGATATTGAAGGCATAAGCGAGTGATTATCGATAAAGTAACGTTGTAGAATTTTCATTGACCATGTTTTTTTAATCTGAAATATACTTGTACCGTCAATAAATGTTAATTTAAATTACAGATAGTTTGTATTTCTTGGAGTTTTCATGTTAACCTAGCGACTCAAATTTTAAGTTAAAATTTTATATTTCATTTCCGAATGTTATTTATCTAAACATGCATACAATAAAATATGTATCACCGTGAGTACTACATACATGTATAATTTGTTTCACTACACGTACGTTTGTATTACTCTACGTACTACATGTACAGTGAATAATTATGATTAAATGTAGTGTGACATCGAAGTCATGTAAATGTGAATCTTTCTTAAAACATACATTCATTCTTTGAATTGAAAAGCATTCAGCATATAAAACGAAAAGTTATAAAGCTAAGGAAAAAAGAGGGAGCATTTTTTATCATATGCGAAAACTTAAGATTGATCTAATTCGGTGCTAGGCATCAAACATATGGATACGAATCATGAAAATGATCAATATGTATGGCCATGAATCATTTACTATTTGTGTGAATCATGAAACTACACAATCTTTCTCTCCTCCATCTAAATTCATACTGTAGAATCAATCTGGAATGTTTACATTCCACTTCCATGCGATTTTCCACCCATTTGCAGGTACCTTAAATTAGAAAGTGGTCCAGTTCAAATTTCCGGAATTTAAGGCTTATACATGTTCTTTTTAATGACGTTGTGTGGAATTATAGCAATATGTTTAACAAAAAATTCGTAGTATAAATATCAAAAGCATATGTATGCACAATAATCATAGATTAATTTAGCAGTATAGTCTAATTTAAGTCTTGAAATGGGTGGCCGAAAAGGCTCCAAATGACACTCTAAAGTGCACTCATTCTTTCTATAAAGAAAATGCAAATGAAATATGAGATAACGAACAGTATTCAAACTCAAAGTCCATTAAACAATACAAATCAGGAGCAGAGCAAACACGGACCTCCAAAAACATCAGAGGTGGGATCAGGTGCCATGGAGGAGTAAGCATCCCCTTCTGACCAGTCACACCCGCCGTGTGCTCCTTGTCATTATCGGGAAATAATGGAAAGATCCGTCGACAATTTAGTGTGTAAATTTTGTCCTAACAATTAGTATGAAAAAAGTCAGCATATGACTGCGGGTGCCCTATAGTGATCAGTCTGTCCATCCGTCTGTCGAGCTGTCCTTTCGTCCATCTGTCCGTCCGAGATCTCTTGTCTGGAGCATATCTTCTCTCTCCTTGGCCCTATCTGGCTCATACTTCACCCACAGAGTGTCTTTGGGTAAAGGGTGTGCAGTGACCTTCAGACCTTGAACCATGTTTCTAGGTCTAAGGTCAAGGTCATAGCAGAATTATATGAAAAATCCTTGTCCGGAGCATATCTTCTCTCCGTTTGGTCCAATGTGGCTCTACCCACTCACAGAGTGCCACTGGTCGGTGGATGTGCAGTGACCTTGAATGAAGTTTCTAGGTCAAGGTCAAAAATTGCCTCTCTGTTTAAAATCTTTGTTCGGGGCATAATTTCTTTCCCTTAAGTCCAGTCAGCCTCAAACCTTACCAATGGACTTAGGGTACAGAAAATTTGTGATTTTCCTTGCATATTTCTGATAGAGGATATGGAGCATTCATTTTTTTTATGCTGTTTTTATGCCTCGCAATGAATATGGCCGGGGCATATAGTGTTTGTCATGTCCGTCTTACGTCCTTCCATCTGTCCTTCCATCACACTTTGCGTTTAGCTCTGATCAAAGCTCAGTTTCAAAGAAACTATCCAAGATATTTTTATCAAACTTCATATGCTGATAGATATTGATGAGAGCTATGCAACTGCATCAACATTTTTTGACCTTGACCTTCCCTTTGACCTTAACCTCACTTTTCTTAAATTAGTGTTTAGCTCAGTTTTAAAGATACCATTCAAGATAGTG
Source organism: Saccostrea echinata (assembly GCF_033153115.1). Classification (NCBI taxonomy): domain Eukaryota; kingdom Metazoa; phylum Mollusca; class Bivalvia; order Ostreida; family Ostreidae; genus Saccostrea; species Saccostrea echinata. Next base: position 29,865,182 of record NW_026889778.1, read on the forward strand.
TAATCAAACTTCATATGTTGATACGTACTGATATAAGCTATTCAACTGCACAACATTTTTTTTACCTTGACCTTTCCTTTGACCTTGACCTCACTTTTCTTAAATATGTTTTTAGCTCAGTTTTAAAGATACCATTCAAGATAGTGTTATCAAACTTCATATGCTGATACATACTGATGAGAGCTATTCAACTGCATCACCATTTTTTGACCTTGACCTTTCCTTTGACCTTGACCTCACTTTTCTTAAATTAGTGTCAAACTTCACATGCTGATACATACTGATGAGAGCTATTCAACTGCATCAATATTTTTTGACCTTGGCCTTTCCTTTGACCTTGACCTCACTTTTCTTAACTTAGTGTTAAGCTCTATTTTAAAGAAACCATTCATAATATTTTTATCAAACTTCATATGCTAATACATCAGGGTTTTTTTAGGTCTTAAAATCAAGGGCCTGGGCCTTTCCATTTGGGAAAAATAGCGACTTTTGGTTGACATTGGGAAGAATATCATATTTATTATTTTTGTAAATAAATTCAAATAAGAGGTTTTTTTTTTCATTTGCAAGGTACTTATTGACTTATTTTACATTCAGTCAATCAGTTTTTGGAGCATGCCTTATAGATTTTTTTTGAACACCATTCCTGATAAACATAAAAGAGTTCAGCCATTTTTTAACCATATGCTGATACATACTGATGTAAACTATTCAACTGCATCAATATTTTTTCACCTTGACCTTTCCTTTGACCTTGACCTCACTTTTCTCAATTTGTGTTAAAATGTTGCATTACTAATATACCCTCGGCAGGGCATTCATGTCCTATGGACATATTTCTAGTTGATAAGGGATATGGAGCATTCATGATTTTCCTGCCATTTTTTATATAACAAGGATAACATAGAAGCCCTTTAGACTCAAACAACACATCCCTTAATAGTACACAAATGTTCCTCTTCAAAATAAACCCTTTTCAGCTACCTTACATTTTCATGTTCAATGCTAAAAGCGGGGCCCTTTGAGATGGCCACCATCTCAATGATATCTAGTTATAGATTGTATTTGCTGACAAGGTAATTGTATCGACCATAGAACTTGCACAATGATGACTTTAAATGAGACTGTTGATGTTCTTGTTACATCAACTTGTTTGTCAATAACTTAACTCGTTTTAGAAATTGCTCATACATAGAGCATGCTCTTGCATATTGAATCAACTGAAAGATATACACCCCATATATAGGTGATAAGGGTATATTGCTGCATAAGTAAGGGAAGTTGACTATTGAAAAGTTAAAGGCATCATGTTTATGTTTGTAAATTATGTTTTGTAAAGTGTCACAAAAATTGAGATTACGTAATGTTATGACAGCATGTTGTATAGAACGGCTGCCAGTGTTGTAGACTTTTTATAACCCAACCTCGTTAATGGAGATTTGGTCAACATTGCTTGCATATCATCATGTTCTGGTAATATTAATAGCAACTGTTTAATAGATAAGGTACATAGTAATAAAGTAAATGTCAAACAGCTGACAAAGTCTTATCTCAAAGTTTCCACCTGGTGCACACATCAGTCAAACTTGTAGCAATTTTATTTGATTTAACTTTAATTCTAGCATAAAATCACTTGACTGTGTTCTTCTGTATACAACCATATGAGTGCTTCTATGTTATAGCAATACCTTATAACGGGTATTTTTTACGTGCTGCTAATTTTTACGAGTTTTATAAATCCGTAATATTTCAACGCGTAAAATTTCACAGAAGTAAATATACGCCTCGCATAAATTTTCAATATCGTATGTACGATAGTAATGCTAAATGCCATTCAGCTCAGTCCCGGGAGGCTATAGAGTTAGTACTTTTGGTATTTTTGACCACTTAAATTGGTCATCACTTGGGATCATACAGGTAAATCTTAATTAACTTGCATAAGTTATACAATCATCATCAATTACCTGGTCACTCTATTATTTAGCATTTTACGAGACGCATAATTTTTGATAATGACTTAATTATTACAGGTCTTTCAATAACACCCGTTTTTTTTTTTTTAGGTCTTTGACTATTTCTTCTGTTTTATGTGCTTTGAATAAAAACTTCAACTTTTTAATACACTGTTAATTAAAATTATGATGGTTTGAGTTGTCTCTTTTGTTTCTGGTAAAATCAAGACGAGCACATGGTGCACAATAATAATAATACCTAGCAGTGTGTTAGAGTGACAGTACGGCACATCTCATCAAAAGAGTGACTTGATAAAATTTTCCGCCAAGATTTGGAATTTTTTTTACTACTTATAAATGTATAAACTTTCAGAAAATTACAACTTTCACAATTAAATAATCTGGATTATTTAATTAAATTAATAGGTATTTATGGGACATAAATATATACATTGCAACATGTTCAGGGTTCCACAATCCATGCTATGCACGCATGCATAATTTTCATAAACAAAACAGCATGGTAAGAGAGGGAAGCCCGGTAGGCCTGCTACATTGACAAAGTGGACCAAAAAGAAAAAAACTGAAAATAGAGCTTGAAAATTTAGTTTGGGGATTAATATAATCATCGAATAAGGAAGAACGAGAACTCAGTGACACTCACGCAGGGCTCACGAAGGTTCTACTCGACAGGTTTGTTGATACTTGCTATCATTTCTCATTTTTCCATCGCTTTCAAAGAAAAAGAATTGGTGTAAACTCAACATAAAAATACACCTATGACTTATAAACATTGTTGCCATTTGAAATGCTAATTCTTTTAACTGTACAGAAAAATATTTTTTTGACATTTGCCGTGATAACGTATGGTTTGGTGGTTTTTCTTTTCTTGGACCCCAATACACAAAACGTCAACATTTGTACTTTTAATTCTGTTAATTTTACCTGGAAGTAGACTAAAATCTTTACGATTATTATTTTAGATTATTTTATCAGAAAGTTATGATAATTTGATTTTGAAAATTGATTTTACCTCATATACATTAGGGCTGTGTCAATATATAGATTAATTAATACGTATCGAATATTCAGAAATGTGTCGTATCAAAAAAAACTTCCAATACGTATCGGGCAGGCAGTTTTTCTTATAATTCTGTGAAAAAGTTGGGAATTTCAGTCACCAAAGGTTATTTTTAACTGTTTTGAATTAAAAATGATCAGTAATGAAATAGACATTAAGGAGATAGCACATCTTAAATAACTATTACAAAATACATAGACAACTTTATTTTAACATGTTAGTTTTACAATCATTAAAAGTTTGAATTTGAAGTGTACTTTGTAAAGACAGTGAGACATGAACTTCCAATTTGGTAATAAAACACCCAGTTTTTATCAAATCTATGGATTAAATGATATACAAGACTTTTTTGATAGACTTGTTAAAGAATCCAATATATCGCATATCGCTTTATAAAATATCGTATCGAAATATTTTGTTCAATACACAGCCCTAATATTCATTATAATTGTGAACTCTACAGTGTAGGCACATGCTGTTTTAGAATTCACGTGGTACAAAATAAACATCTAAGATTGCTCCAGTTCATACGACTCTTGATTTTCCAGCAGATTCTAATTACATTAATTTTGTATTAGGAAAGAATATTATGTTTCTCAAACTGCTTCCATCAACTTTATACCTTATTTCTTATTGGTATATTGGGTAAATTTGAATGAAAAAGCACATGTTTTGCAGCCACACTGTTGCTTTAAAAAACAGGAATAAATGAAGGGCATATGGTATATAAAGGTACAAACATATAATTTAATGAATCGTTATTACGGGAACAATTTCTTTTCTTTTCTTCTTTTTACATCGGGTTGTCCAGAAACATTTATTTATATGTAAAGGCATTCAAAGTGCTAACAATTATTGATCTGGAATTTTACATCTGAAACAGGGAATTATTTAATCTTAGACTAATTATAAATCCTGGATTTTCAGAAAATTTTGAAATCAGGTGTAGTGCCTGAAGACTAACTTAGTTTTGCTTGAAATATCAGTTTTCACTGTAGTAGATACTGTCTAAATGGGTAAGTGTGTATATAAGAAGCTAATATAATTGAATTATTGTTTATTTTTATTCATTCATGTTTTTATTGTGTTTCAATTTCATATTTTTATTGTTTTTATTGATCATAATTATCATTTCTAGGGTAAATGCCTTTTATGCAGTGTATCTGGTGTTCTACTGTTGTTATCTGTAGAAAATAATGACGCATGCGCAGATGGGGGTTAGTCGATGCCTGGCATAAAAAATCGACTAACCCCCATCTGCGCATGCGTCATTATTCTCTCTAAATTCTGCAGTTTTCTGCAATCAAACGGCGATATTAAAATAATCCATCGAATGTCCGTCATTAAATTATCCTACGACTCCACTGTTATCGCAAAACGTTCCTTCCAAGTTGTAGATATCCATTAAACATTGCCAACAACGCACGGCTTCATAGTCCCTATGAATGAAGACCTGACTGAAGAAATGACTCGCAGCTAACGAAAATACATACCGATGCGTAATCAGCACGACAACTGCTAACACCTACATGTGTTTTCACAACCGTAACAACTTTTAAATCCCACGAAACGCCCAGAAAAACGCAGCGATGTAAACACTACCAAATTTACAGCAGCTTCCTAATGCAGACAACCACTACTCGACGTCACAGTCGTAAAATACGACGTCACAGGTACACTGTTTTCCCGAACTTTTCTAAAGCAAAATGGCGATTAAGCATTGTGCGTAATATAAGGCATACTGTCTTTGCTGTTTAGCACACGTACTTTTAATTGTTTGTAAAAAGTTCTCCTTAAAGCAGGTAATTGAATATCACAAGAGGAAAGGAAACTGGAATGTCTTTAGTACAGAAATCGGTCTTTGAAATTTGAAGATCCATGATCCGCCCACTTGTTTCACCTCCAGCTAAGAGGTGCATATTTAGTGTGCAAATCGAGAGTTTTCAAGCCATTGTGACGTCACCCTCAATGATTTGTAACAGAGAAATCTTACTTGTAAATGAATCAATAAAAAAATAATAATAAAGAGTTAAACTGTGGAAAACATTAGTTTGAAGTCTTGTGTACCATAAACAAATTTCCAAGCCTTTGTGAGTTTACTCTTAAACTTACAATGACGGGGAACAGAAAAAATTAATGCGTCATAAATATAATAATAGTATTTAAATACACCAGTCAGATTAATCCACCCCGTGTCCTCTTTCTTTGTACTTTACAAACGTATTTTTTTTTTTAGACAGAATAACCCCCCCCCCCCCCCCCCCCCCCCCCCCCCCCGGCGAAAAACGGATCGAGTACTCAGTTCAAATATTTTTATTTTTTTTATTTTCAGCATCAAAATATATATATTTGTATTGGCTCCAAACAAAAAAAAATAAATTGAACAAGTTAAATTAATGCAAAGCATCAAATCAACCTAAAAAATATACAAGTAATAACTTTTCAAAAAGCTTGCCTGACTAATCAATCAATATCTATGGAACGTATATGCAAGATAGCTGCGATACTTCATTTCACAGGATGTACAATTGACTTTCTCAAACCATAACCAAATACTACAGATTAACACAGATTAACGAATATCTAAGACATGCCACTGTTTTGACTTTTATTAGTTAGCCCACGGGCTGACTAGTTACGTTGGGATGAAACTGCAAGTGCGCTAGTGTAGATTATAATCAAAGGCGGATCCAGCACCGGCGCGCCGGGCGTGCGCCCCCCCCCCCCCAAACCCCCCGTTTGAATTTTTTGTATGTAGAACTTATATGTTCATTATCCTAAAATAAAAAAACCCACCTCTTATTTCTAAGAATTCGTCAGCTTCCGGGGGCTTCGTCCCCGATCCCCCAGCAGGGCTTTGCCCTGGACCCACTGGGGTTTCAATACAGCCCCCCAGCCCCCCTGCCTTCTACTGCGCCCTCCCGTTATGAAATTCCTGGATCTGCCACTGATAATTCTGGGAAAAATAGTTAGATGATTCGTTTTAAAGAAATTCATATTACATGTACTCTCTTACTAGAGGGCGCGCTTCTTCATGCACACTCCCTGGTCAGTGATAGATTGATGAGACGGCCTCTATTTATAGACTGGTCTGTTTTCCGTCGTTCTCGACGACGAAGTAAATTATGAACAGTTATAACTGGGAAAGTTGTCTTGAAGTATTTGAGACAAAAATGCTTCAATGCTGCTCTAGAAATCAAAGTAAATGACCTGTACACTTTATAGCTAGCGCAAAACAAGATACTATTGACACCCCCCCCCCCCCCCCCCCCCCCCCCCCCCCCCCGAGACAAAAAACTCTTGGATGATGGTCTTATCATATACATACATGTACATGTATTATAAATGAGTTTAAAATACATCTTTATATACAGTTTTGAAATTGTTTAGTTTTTCTTTTCAATCGATTTCAGGACCTTTCTCAAAATTATAATAACGTACTTTTTATGAAATGAAAACCAGTACAGATCATGATGTCTTCTTCATTTTGCCGATTCTTTACTTAGAACCTTACGGGAGTGAAGCCCATTCCTCTACGGGTACTGACCTACACTCTTGTCACTGTATAAAAGGAAACCCTTGTTCATCACAAAGCATGAAATAATATGCTACTCGCTGACTTTCTAAGCTTTTTTAAAAACCTAACCTTGTAACGTACATTATTAATAAATATAATATTGAAAGAAAGGCTAGGTGGAAAACAGAATGAATCAAGAAGGGATGTCCCATTTACTAGGTGGAGGGAGTTTGTTTATGATTAGACTAGTCCACTTATGGGATAAATAGTAAGAATAATCAGCAAATCCATTGCTTTAGTGTTGCCTCTCCATATACAATGTGTCCTCTTAAAAAAATGAGATACAATTTACTGTTAATAAAAAATCTGGAGCTTAAGAATCAAGTTAAAAGAATAAACTTTATTTATTTCCATATCACACCCATTCAATAGAACAACCCAAGAAAAAGGCGCGAATATAGTTTACATGTGACATTTGGCGCGGAATGATTGTGTCACCCCTTTCGTAGAAGACAAATGGACTGATCCAGTAGTTTAGAAACGCAGAAAAAATGTTACACGGACATGTCCGTACAAAGAATCGCAAAGAATAAACGTGCATGCAACAAAAACTGAAGGAATTAAACACATCATTATTTTGCATCAGTTATATGACTCTTTTTTCTGCAAGCTGTATTTGTTTAAATGCAGGTAACAAATTCCGATGTAAATCAGCTTGCACAAAATCTAGTTCATTAAGAATGACCGCATAGTTTCGGATCCCTGAAAAATTAATCCTTATACTGCCTGACGCACGTGGCATCAGGCAATAAAGCATTCTGAAGTATTTATTCTTAGAGAGGTGGATCTAAGAAAAAAAAACTTGTAAATATTTTCTTCAGTCACATGTCTGATGCACCTTGGAATTTAGTGTGTTTTTTTTATTATAGCCTTAAAATATTTCTGAATCTAGGGAGAATCCACAGTGTGCAAGTCTTTTTAAGACACTGCGAGTTACCCCATACCCTGCATATTTCACTTACCCATTGAGAAGAAGGTAAACATGGCCTATTTACACCCTTCATACGTTCAAAGGCAACCTTTCTCAATATTTTGAATTTTATTTCTTTTCCCCAGACACTCTCCTCCCTATCTGTGCCCTAAAATCAGTCCATTCCACCCCGTACGCATCCTAAAACATATTTAGGGGAGGTGGAACCCTGCGTTTTGCGTGGTCAATGAAATGGGGTAAAATTAGTAACCTGTGGCATACTTATACTTTCTATAATCAAATTAAGGGTTACATACTAATTCCAACATTTATTTTAATTTCCTTTTTATTTAACTTTGTTAATTGTTTACTCTTTTATTTTCTATAATTATATGTTTCATTTTAAATGTATTATTATTATTATTGAGCACATAAAATATTGAAATTATGCCCCTTCCCCCCCCCCCCCCCCCGAAAAAAAAAAAATAAAGGCATATTGTTCTCTAAAAATAAAATTTAAAGTTTTCCTCTTAAATATGTAGAAGTTTTGGATCAACACTGCTGACATCATTTGTCTCTGATAATATAAAGATAAGCGTAAGTCAGCGTTAATTGCGCTTTGATTGAATGCAGCTACACCAGAGAAAATCCACAGACTTTCTTCCCATGTAGAAAAGTACATCTTTATGATAGATTTTTACACTTGTTCGATTTTTCTGTGTATTTTTTATCCCCTCCCAACGGAGTTGCGTGTTTGTTTGTGGGTGAGTGAGATACTTCTGTGCGAAACGGAAGTGACGTAATTTGCATTGGGATCGATGTCGGATGCTGCCTTGGCTTATGGAGAATAAATTGCGCAGCTCAATCACTATATAATAGTATGCTGCTATTCTATCATTATTACCATTTTTCTTTAGCTTCGTGTGGTTTTCTACCTTCTCAATATTTTTGTCCCAGTTTCAGACAATTGTGGATATGTAACAAATCTTGCATTTTCACGAGCATCTTATTTGTGGTATTGTAATCTTCCATTTAAACATACATCTTAAATATAACATGTTTAATATTCTACCATATTACGATAGTTTGATATTATTTAATTAAATGTGATCTTATTGTAATAATTGTATTTGCCCTCTGAGGGACCTCGATTGGTGAATAAACATACTATTATACATCATAATTCAACAACATGCAGGGATTTATCAGTACCTTCTCAGAGGCCGAATCCTCATTGAAAATGAGTTCAGTTTTCCCCAATTTGGCAGTATTTTTCCCAATTGGTGAACAATGCTTTTATATTTAATTATCTTGGAAAAACACAAGGAAAATTGTCAGATTGTCTGTAAGTCCATGTCCAACACTCGACTAAATTGAAAAGTGCCGAAATTCCCAGAAAAAATAAAGGAATAGCAATTTCCTGGTAATATGCACATCTACACATTGTGTCCTTAATATCTGCAAAGTCTGACCAAATTCTGTGCAGCAGTTTATGAGGAGTTGCGCTGACAAACTGTTCACTGTATATTCAAGATATGGCCAAAAATCTAAGTTGAAAAGTATCAAAATTCCCAGAAAAATAAAGGAATCAGAATTTCCTGGTTATATATAATAATAGACTTGAGTAATGCTTTTATAATTTCTTCTTCGAACAACAGTTAACACTTTACATGGAGGTTTACATTTCCTTAATTTTGTCGATAGTAATGTAGATTAAATATTATCGATAATGTAAACCCTTTGTCTTTATATGCTATTTTTAAATATCTCGTTTCAGCTGATGCATAAAAAGAGAGATTTCTTTTTATTGACAATGCAGCCTAGTAGAATGCCGGGGGGGGGGGGGGGGGGTCCTTAGTATAGTTTTTCACTGTTGTAAATCTTTATTTAAGTGCTTCCTGCAGTCCTCCCGTTTTGTTGTAGCATTTAGATCGAGCACTCGCAAACTCCCGCAGTTGAAAAAGAAATGTACTAATGTACCATCCCCCCTTCGAAATAGGTGTTTTGCGTTTGGAGACTTTAGCCTTTTTTTTACTGCATAAACATGATAAATATTGCATCTCAAAGTAATTGCCAAAAAAATCTCATTAAATGCTTATGATAGATTTATAATCAAGCTGTCAGTGCATAATATCAAATAAAGTAGTTCGTCGTATAATGTAAGCGTTATTGTTTATATTTGCCGTAACATGGAATCAGCTACAAGCTTATCCTTTAAAAAGAAAGCTGACCTAGCGCTGTGGCCATCGTAAAACACACAAGTAGATATCTGAACCATTGGTCTAAGTTGCTGAATCGATTAATTATAAATAAAAATGCATAGTGGTGAACTGGGGGGGGGGGGGGTGTTTCGATCAGAAAGGTGAATCTAGAGTGGGCTTCACATTGCCAATGGCATTACTCATTAGTCATGTTATAAGTATTCTGTAGTTTACTGTAATTTAAATTTTAAGGTGAAAATAAGGGATCAGTAGAACCAATGAGCACCTAGTTTAAAATATTCCATGCAGTGTGGTACTGTTTTGTAGCAATAGCATCTTCTCGGGTCTTTCCAGCAAGTTCGGCAAGCATATCCGAGGTTGTTATCCGAGCATGTCGGAAAGTAGTTAAGAAAAGATAGATATTTATCATAATTTTAGAATTACCTGATATCTTCAGTCTTTGCATTATAAGACATAAGTAACTGTTACTTTTCGTACATTTATGTACATGTTGAACAATAAAGCACGAATCTTTAACAGATAATGAAACGAAATTGTCATGGTACAGTTTATCTACAGTTGTATTCCCAGGATGCCCTACCGTGAGGTCGAGCATGCGTATTTCAGAAAAAAAGTTGTTAGCAAAACGATCACAAAAAATATATGTAGTAAAATTTGTTGTGACACCGCGATAATCTATTTTTGATACATCACATTTCATTAGAAATCATTCATATTGGTATCATCACGTAACATAGATCCAGGGTAGTATGATGATCACACGTGGAAAGATATTCTGTTTCCTTCTCCAACTGTAATTGGCAAAATGGCAGCAAGAACATTTTAATTAAGTTTTTATCTGTTTAGCGTCCATTCATCTTCCAAAAATCTACCCATCTGTATAGTTCTTACTATTTTAGGAGCGATAATGGATCGACGAAAGGAAGACTAAGTGTTTTTCATAATAAACAAAGAAAAAAATATTCTGAAATTCACGGTAATACCTAAAATGAACACACTTGCACTTGGATGGTGTTGTATTTTCGCTGTATTTTCCTCAAATGTTACCGATGGTGAAAACGCAAAGTACACTTCAAATTATTTTAAATAAATAAATGCATATATTCAGTACTTCGATGTAAACACAAACATTGGGCTAATCCAGGAGAAGTAAGGTAACAGCACTTAAAACGACATCAATATTTGAAAAATGAAGAGCTTAACTAAGCAGTTCAAATTTCAATTGAAGTTTTTGCAGATAGAATCAGATAGAAGGACAGACGGGACAAAAGCATTATGCCACCATCTAAGTTCGTCGGGGGAAAAATATTCCTCTATCAAATTCTTCTGAGTTTCATAGTTAAAATTGTTGGCACATTCAATCTCATTTATACAAGCATGCATTCAAATCTCAATAGTTTGGATACATAACTCAAAATGTCTGTTTGTATGTTTGACTGTATGTTGCTTAACATCCCTCTCGAGAATTCACTGGTATGGAGACGCCACCACTTGCCTGTGGAGAGCTGCAAATTTTGACATATACTAGGCACTTAGGGCCATTGAGCAGTAAAAGATCTTTTTCGTGCCAGCACCTACTGGGACATGGGACCTCGGTTTAAATAGTCTTATTCGAAGGACTGTTCTCCACGTCCCGTAGTGGATTCGAACCCGCGACGTAAGGATCAACTACATACTCCGCAACTCTAGAGCAGACGCTCTAAACACTGTGCCACCCTAACGACAAACTCAAACTGAAGTACATGTATCTAATCACTAGTTAAAATATTAAACAGATGCTAATATTTGTGTTTGTAATTCATTAAACTAGAGTTCACAGGATATTCAAATATTATCTTTACTTTCAAAATAAAAAATCCTCAGCTGCTTTATTTGTGTATTAAACAGGGGCTTGAAAATGAAGCGCAAAGCATAATCATTTAAAAATGAAATGACAGTACATTAGATATATGACGTTTTGTGTGAAAATACTATCAAGCATGCTTTACAGAGTGGATTGATCATGTGTTTAAAAAAAAGGGGGGGGGGGGACAATCATCCGAGTAACTATATATGCTTATTCTTATAAACAAAGGGTAAAGCATTAATTCATGTTTGTGGCCACAAAATCCATGACTTCAAAACTTTTTATCTGGATTGCACAAAGAAAAAAAAATCATTCAAAAGAATTCAAGAATGATTTGCTGGCATCATGAGGAATACACCAAGCACGAAGCATCGTTTTTCAAGAAATGGGGGGATAATAGATGGCGTCTGAAAAATTTTGACAAGCATATCGCTTCCCCGAAAAAAGAAAAGAAATGAAAGAAAAATACCAAAACTTGCAAAACTTATTTCGGGGGTGTGTGTGTGTGTGTGTGGGGGGGGGGGGGGGGGGGTCCAATTTAGTACCATTAAACCTGCTGAAGAGACTTCTATACAGTAGCCAGGAACCTTGCTAATGCCCTTAAGTACAAAACAGCAAAGCTACAGTCTCATCAGACACTTCATTTTTTTTTTTAAATACAGATGGAATTTCAGGTACATGTATTGAGATGCATACATAATACGTTACCTTAAATTTCTGTAACATGATTTTCACCTCTAATTTTACATACTCAGTAAATAAAATGGTATCAGATAAAACTATACAAAATACAGTATCACTATATTTCATTTAACCGAAAGCCAAGGCTTGATACGAGAGTCAAAGGAGGACGAAATGTGTGTGTAATCTCTTAATTTTTTGTCTTTACAAAATTAAGGAGGCAAAGACATGTTACATTATTACTTTTGTTTAATTCGCTTTAGACTTTCCGATGAGGATGACAGTTATTAGAATAATAATAAATAACTTAACATGCAACTTCTGTAAATACAAGTACTGTACCCCCCACCCCCTTCCTTTTTTTTTTCAATTTTTTGTTGAATGGATTATTCAGTAAAGGTCGACAAAATATTCTCATGATGTTTTTGATAAATATTAAAATGGTTCTTGAAGGAATCTAACTTGCGAAGAACAGAATAAAACACTCACGGCCAGCACCTAGACCATTTGACAGACTAATCGATTTATCACCGTGAAAAATTCACTGTTCAAAAAAGAACTTTATTTTGGACTTTACTTTTCAATTTCTAAGTTGTGTCATATTTCATTTCTCACAATATGTTTCGCGAATCTAATTGTTTAATTGACCAGTGACACTTTTTGGACTCTTGATCTGTTGTTACAAAGAGACAGAGTGCTATGTCTCAAGAACTGTTAATCTCTAAAAACAACACTGTGTAATTATCTGTTTTTTTTTATGTCCAAACATCAAAGCGTCATTGAGTTTATTTAATTAATCCATACCTGTGAATCTTTCACTCATTTCACTAAATGTCAACACCTGTCATTTATTTACTCATTATGTACATTCTTATAAATAGTCACGTATAATTTCAATTATTAGTCTGGAATATACGAAGGCCAGTCTCGGCCACGTCCGACTTGTCAGGACTCTGAGTCCGGGGCCACTTCGGCCAGATCCGACTCGATCATTTTTAACTGTTTAATATGTCTGTTTGTTGATTCATATAAACTGTTGCCATCGTTGAGACTCATCTAATAAATACGGAATCCTTCATCATTTGTTTTATCTCTGGAATTGCATATTGGTGGACCTTCGGGAATACGGCACACCTATACTTTGTTTTTACCTCACGGCCACACAGCGCCTCTACCTATACCTCGTACCCCCCTACGCCAACGTTCCCTCACCCCGTTCGTTCTGCAAACAACGGATGCTGTTCCAGACGAATTTATAAGTACCGTCCAAATTTACACGGTCACAGATTTATAAAGTATCTTTTAGTGATCGAGTTTTCACTTGATAAAAATATATATAAGCTTCTGTGAAACAAAAATCGTAAACAAAGATTTAAACTTCAAAATGTTTTTAATATTATTTTTTAATGTAGAAGAACTGCTCTCTTGGACGATAAAAATTGAGCGATTGTCATTTAACGGAACTAAAAGCGCAGCACTTCCTTGAGCAGGGTTTGGAAACCCCTCCCCCTGCCCTTCTTTTCCTCGGCAATTCTGAGTGACATTTCCTTCACAGGTGGCCTGGCAGGTATAATAGTTCTATTAAAACTGATGAGCATGTTATATCTCTATATTGCTTTTCATAAATAAATAGATATGTTTAGCACAAGAGTTTTGATGGAAATGTGCTACATGTATTACACCGAATTTGTATATTTGAAGATTTTTTCCCCGTTAATGACAGATCTACTAGAAATTATAGGGAAAGAATGGAGCAACTAATAGGATATTCGGGGGATATCATACATGTACTTAAAATACATCGACAGTAACATATATCTTACTCATTCCATAACTTCAATTTCTCGGCAAGTGACAAATATAGCTAAGATTTTAGTCGAACTTATAATCTATAAAGACTAGTTAAAAACTATAAAAAGCGATTTTATATTCATAAATCTCGGCTGAACCAACGGTAAATATTTATAGAAATGTCTCTTGCACCTGTGCTCAATGGAGTATTTCAAGGGGATGTTGGGAAGGATATCCGCAAACACCCCTACACCCCCCCCCCCACCCCCCCCACACAAATACACACAGACACACACTAAAAATTCTTATAATACATCTTAATTTTGTTTGTATAAGACTCTATCAATAAAGTGTGAACAAAAGCATGTGTGGCTTTCGATATTTTAATAGAGAAACTTACGAATTTCACCGAGTATACGGGAGCATTTTTCCTGGTGGGGGTAGGTTTCTAGAATTTTTTTTTTTTTTTTTTTGAATATTTAATATAAAAAAGGGGATCATTATCCAATATCATATAAAATCGCTGGGGATTTATATATATTTTAACAGAAATCCATTTGCTATTTGCTAAGGGACCTGTATAAACGATAAGAAGTCGATCCCCACCCTGTTCCAGTCACACCTCTCTCCCTGTCCCAGTCAACCCACTTCTCGTTAGTTCTTGATCATACACAAATCGATCGATAAAAGGGTTCAATACAAATTTATTTCGGGGGCAGGTGGGGTATCTCAAATAAACGGATTATCTACAGTATATTTACATGTACGTCAAGTACTACAATATCAATGCTGCCTTGTGGAGAATTGTTGTGCCTTACACCTTTAAGTAAGTAAGTTTTATTCAAAGTCGGCATTTTGTACAATGAAATAACAAATAACATAAGCTCTGTAAAGCTCTTATACCGACTATCACAACTAAAAATATCACCTGTTTAATCAGTAAAAATTTGTTTTATATTTCTGAGGACTTTTCCACAGATTAACTCTTTATTATTTTTTTAATGATTCATTTATAAGATTTCACTGATCTGTTACAAATTATTGAGGGTGACGTCACAATGGCTTGAAAACTCTCGATTTGCACACTAAATATGCACCTCTTAGAAGTGGGCGGATCATGGATCTTCAAATTTCAAAGACCGATTTCTGTACTAAAGACATTCCAGTTTCCTTTCCTCTTGTGATATTCAATTACCTGCTTTAAGGAGAACTTTTTACAAACAATTAAAAGTACGTGTGCTAAACAGCAAAGACAGTATGCCTTATATTACGCACAATGCTTAATCGCCATTTTGCTTTAGAAAAGTTCGGGAAAACAGTGTACCTGTGACGTCGTATTTTACGACTGTGACGTCGAGTAGTGGTTGTCTGCATTAGGAAGCTGCTGTAAATTTGGTAGTGTTTACATCGCTGCGTTTTTCTGGGCGTTTCGTGGGATTTAAAAGTTGTTACAGTTGTGAAAACACATGTAGGTGTTAGCAGTTGTCGTGCTGATTACGCATCGGTATGTATTTTCGTTAGCTGCGAGTCATTTCTTCAGTCAGGTCTTCATTCATAGGGACTATGAAGCCGTGCGTTGTTGGCAATGTTTAATGGATATCTACAACTTGGAAGGAACGTTTTGCGATAGCAGTGGAGTCGTAGGATAATTTAATGACGGACATTCGATGGATTATTTTAATATCGCCGTTTGATTGCAGAAAACTGCAGAATTTAGCGAGAAAATAATGACGCATGCGCAGATGGGGGTTAGTCGATTTTTGATGCCAGGCATCGACTAACCCCCATCTGCGCATGCGTCATTATTTTCTACAGATAACAACAGTAGAACACCAGATACACTGCATAAAAGGCATTAACCCTAGAAATGATAATTATGATCAATAAAAACAATAAAAATATGAAATTGAAACACAATAAAAACATGAATGAATAAAAATAAACAATAATTCAATTATATTAGCTTCTTATATACACACTTACCCATTTAGACAGTATCTACTACAGTGAAAACTGATATTTCAAGCAAAACTAAGTTAGTCTTCAGGCACTACACCTGATTTCAAAATTTTCTGAAAATCCAGGATTTATAATTAGTCTAAGATTAAATAATTCCCTGTTCTGATGATTTTGATTTTTATGGACATGCTCAATTCGTAAAAAATTAACGCGTAAAAATTTAAATCAACCTATTTTAACCAAAATTAGTAAAAATTTACAGCAGTAAAAATAACCCGTTATACAGTATTTCATAAATGGTTTCTTAAGTCTAGCAAATTGTTTAGTCATAGTAGTAAGTAGCATGGGCTCTGATTTAAAAAAAGACATTATACATGTACGTATATGAGTCTTTGTTCCTTGCTTTTATAATATATTAAATGTGTTATTCACAAAACGTTTTCATCATGGCGAGTGAAATATCTGTTGATGGCAACCAGAAATTCTGAAATGGTGACCAAAAAAAAATTTGGGTTGCCATTAGCGACCTGATAGTAGTGTGACTTGGAGCACTGTGATAGTCCACTTTCTAAGGCTGTAGATAAGAACAAGACTAACAAAGGAAGCAAGAGTGCAAGGACAACAACTTCAGAGAAAAAGGATGCAGGAGGGAGTGAGAATCCAAAAGTGTAAATGTGAGGGAGCAGATGCAGCAAAGAAGGGAATGAGAGCTAAAAGCTGGGGAGATGCTAATTTAATATGGCATTTCTTCTGCTGTTTTTATGTATTTTTGATCCCTTATATATTCCCCCATTCTCACTCTGTTTCCCTTATATTTATTTTGTTTTGTTCCATACTTTGTGGACCATAATCCCTTTGTTTCCTTTAGGTTCCCTCCCTTTGAGTTGTCACACTATTTCCCAAAATTTGAGAAAGCAAGTGACATTGATCTTAGAGGTTTGATTTTAATTAAATTGCAATTATTAAACAGTTTGGGTTGAGACTGAAATGTGTCAATTGGAAAATGATGAATACTAGTCATACTTTTTTTTATGATGACTTAAACTCATCATTTTTAGCTCAACTCGACAAATTCGAGAACAGCTTATGCTATTAATACCTCCGGCATTGGTGTCGGCATCCTGGTTAAAGTTTTTGAAGCAAGTCCATTCCCAAGTAACTATAAGCCCTAACTGGACCAAACTTGCATGGATGATGCATCTAGGGATGTACACTATCACACTTGCTTCAGGTGCTGGATCTGACTTGGATTTTCCACATGAATGAATTTTAGCCAAATTTTTGGTTAATGGATAGACACTTCCAGACTTGTTTCAGATACTGAATCTGACCTATATTTCACAGATGAGTGACCAGGGTAATGTTTTTGGAGTATTATTGCCTGTTATGATTAAACTTGCATAGATGGTGCATCTAAGGATGGAAACTTCCAGACTTCCTTTGGATGTTGGAACTGACCAAAGTTTTCTTGATTAGTAAACAGGTTAAAAGTTTTTTTTAAGCAGGTCTATTTCCAAGTAACTATGAGTCCTTAAACCAAACTTGCATTGATATTGATCTTGGGATGTACACTAACTAGAAAAAAAAAATGATGTGAGATTTGCCTTACTTATAGATAACATTCGTCAAGGTGAGCTTCATAATCTTTGATTACCCATGTTTTATTATTTAAATTTATTGTCAAAACATTTCTCTACACTTACATGAATTGCAAGACAATGTACTGTGTATTATTATTGGCTTAAAAGCCATGAAAAAGTAGCAAACTTGTTCTACCAAAATTCGGCATTTTACCTATAAAATAACAACTTTCACCTTCTGTGTTGATGTTCTAATGCACGTGGTCAGCAGAAAGAACTGCGAACGATAGCATTGTTCTCCCGCCTACCTCCAAGTCAATTTTCAAAAGTTAACATATTTTGATGATTTTTCATATTTATATAAATATTTATATGAATTTTCATAAAACATTACTTCTTTGGGAAAACAAAGAGAGATAACTCTATAATTTGGGTAAAATTTGTGCTTTTCACAATAGAAATCAACGGAAAATATTTTTAAAACATCTTTCCCCCCCATGAAACAAAAATTCCTTTTTACACGTAATATGGATTGTCATTTTACAAATTCATACCAAAGCTTTTTGTGTTTCACGGGGGGGAACGTATGTTTACAGCCAAATAACTACAAAAATGCTTATTTTTTCACCAATTTCAAAGGGTTTTACAACTGAAATATTGTATTTATTAAATAATATATGTTTAATTTTATATGCGTAAAACATAAGAAAAGATTTTAGGAACATTTATTCATATCCAAGAATATTTTAAAATGTGTTGATGCTTTAAAGCCCGATTTCAATGGAAAATATCGTCTACCCCCCTTATTTTAAGAGCTGAAATTAGGAATAATTAACTATTTAACACTGGCATTAAAATTATCAGTCAATTACCATTGAACTGTTCTTTGCATTCAACAAAGATTTTACGGTCAAATTGTCATAAGTATTGAATTAAATGGGTGTAAAATGTAGGCAGGAATCGAAAGTTAGCGTGTGTAGTTCTTAGTAACCTTGATGAAATGAAAGTCACGTAAACACTTCTTGCAGCAGTAAATTCAAAACTTGCTTTAACAGGGGTAGAGGAATAAAGTTGAAAATAAAAATATGATTGTTAGTCATATTGACAAAGAATGACGAAAAAAAGTAATTACAATGGTTAGTACACATGACAATTATCCATCATTTTTCAAAATGAGGGATTTCAGTTTCACCCCTGACTGTTTAAAAAATAAAAAATATTCTATCTTATTAGCTGACAGCATGTGTTCAAACAAGCGATATAAAATTGGGCCACCAGAGGTGAACACTGGTTCAAAAGAAACATCAAAAGATACATCAAAAGTTAACTCAGAGCCAAACACAAAAGACAGTGAAGAGAAATTGACTTCTTCTCCAGATGTTCAGCCTGCTTCCATTGTAAGACCCTCTGAGGAGAAACAGGTCAGTAGATTAATGGCTAATCCCTGAGATAGCCACTTGCAAATGCAAGTAAATTTGCCTGTGGGCGACCAACTCTTGAGGGTATTATTGCCCACATGGCAAGTAAGAATTTTATCGTACATTTTCCTAAACCTTATGGTTTGGTTCTACTATTAAATGCACTTTTGTTTTCACTATACATTTTCAAAACCAGAATCATTTCCATGAAATTTTTCCTTGAAAGTATTATCAATGGTTGCAGGTTTTACTCTGGTAGTTCATATCCTATTAAGGTGCTCACTGTGCATTTTTCACATTTAGCAGCTTTATATTCATTAATTTTCCTCCTGAAATTAAAATGTTGAAAATGTTTTCTGATTTTTTGCTGCTACCATGGGTAAAAATATTTCACTTTATGAACTATGAAAGTCAGTAATGTACACTTTCTGTTGGTAAAGTATGCTTTCTGAAATTTTATGATAGGAACATATAATTCAAAATACATATTTTGAAGTGAATGAAAACATGGAATTCTATACTATTTGTTTTTGAAATCCCCAGGAAAAATGAAATGAAAGACTGTGGACAGGAATGTATTTGGGATTATTTTTACCAAATGAACAGTAAATAGTGGGCCCCTAAATATCAACTTTAGTAAAACTTGTGAAGTTGGGAGCCCAAATGGCCCCTAAGTTAAAAATGTTATTTGCAACCTTGATAGCAATATCATTACTCAAGCATGCTAGGTGTTCTTTTGACTTGTTGACTTAGTGTCACATAACCTCTAGCATCCATTGTTAGAAATTCTCCAAAGTGGAAATAAATTGTTTAAATGAAAAAATATTCATTATTAATTTTCAATAAAACTTACAATTAAAACAATGTAAATTTCTCGTACTAGAGATCAATCCATGAGTATTGATTATTTTTAGACCTGAAGCAGAAATCAAAACAGGTTATCTAATTAGAATTAAGGAATGGAATACATGTAGAAAAACTGACAAACAAAATTACTTGTTCCTACATAAAATAATAGAAATTTCCTTTTCTATAATAACAATCACAAAATTAATGATGAATTAAATTTCAAATATAAAAACTTTGAAAAAAATGTGAGTGCAATAATTTGAATTTTGATATCTTAAAAATGTATAGTGATTGAAATTTATTCTTTTCACCCTCTATGGGACACACAATAAATTCGCTTTATCCGTAAATTCTTTATATCGGAGTTCATTATAATCATTCAACTTTGCCAGGGATTGTAAAAATCAAAAAAAAATTCAGAGTTTTCAAACTCCCTGCTTCTGTTTTTCGCAATAAGAAAGCTTCAAAAAAGATTTACCGACCTCAAAAAATTCATTTGCCAGGTCTGACAAGTATATTGACAGTTTGCCTGAATGTAGAAATTCCTTGCCCTGGCAATTGGACAACTGTTATTAATGTCAATCCCTTACAAATTACTTGTTGAATTAGACTATAATTATTCATGTAGTACGATTTTGATATTTAATTTCATTTTATCAAGACTGAGAATGAAGTCGAAGAAATCCATCTTAAGGAATTGAGGACATCCTCTGGGAAATCCACAGGAAAAAAGGTAAATAAATCGCTTACAGTGGTGAGTAGAACATCATTTATGAGGTTGATCACTCTTCATTAACTTCACATTTTTGAGTATATATAAAGCTCAAATGTTATCCTTTCTGAAAAGCAAGTCAAAATTTGATGCTAATAACTAACTGTATTGATGTTTTGAGGGACATTTTGTGCATTAGGGAATTAAAGCATGGGAATGTCAATGCAAAGAACCCTCAGGTTGATTTAACAGGGTAAAGTTTAAAGCAAGTCAATTTTCAAGTAACTTTAAGCACTTTACCTGAATCAGACTTTTATGGATGTTCACTAGCTGGCTTCCTCTGGATACTGGACTTGATCTACATTTCATGGATGATTCAATAAATCAAGTTTTCGAAGAATGTTTAATCCAGAGACACTAGAAAACTTACCCAGACTTGAATTAATGTTGCATCTAGGGATGCTGTATAAACAAAATATTTATTTGGTGTGAGACTTAATTTGCCTTATGAAAGAAAACATTCTTTGAGGTGAGCATAGTAATCTTTGATTACAGATGTTTGTTTCATTGCCAGTTGGTTAATGTATTTGAGTGTATCAGACAATGGGGATTAAATGGTCATGCTTAAAAATTCATATTATAAAGTTATTTATGTATGAGCATATAACTCAACATTATACTTTATGATAGTTAATACAGTAATAACAAAATAGTGAAAAGAATTCTTCTGTCTCAGATAAATTAAGTTGGCCATTTATGTACAGAAAATAACTTAATATCTGGCCATTGTGAGAGGGAATGTGCTAGGTTTGCAACACGTATTCAAGCACTATTGTTTCATTCAGACTGAAGTGTGTTAGGGAAAATGGGAGTGTATTAGCACTTGCAAGTAAATACATCTACTTTACAATTTGCTACAGAGTACAAAACTATTTTGTTTATTCCTGATTATCCTATTTCTGTTCATTTAGGGTAACATATCTTCATCAATAAGTGTATTTCTTTTTATTTTACACTTCTGTTGATCCTTTAGTTTTGTAAAAGGTGATCTGTTAAGGCCCTCGGGCCTCTTGTCAATATGACAGTTCCATTAGTATTTTTACAATGCCTCACTTTTTCAAGGACACATCCATACAGCTAAAATATCTTAAGTTCCTTTTTTTTTTTTTACACAGAGACCTGGACGTATGTGTGTATTTTGTAAAAAAGTATTGAATGGTGGATTAAAAAAGCACATTAAAATTCATAAGAAAACTCACAATGAAGTAAGAGAAATTCTACAACAGCCCTTAGAAACCCAGAACAAGTGGTTTAACCAGAAACGAATTGAGGGAATTTACCAGTATAACCTCAAACATTACCAATCAGACGATGATCAACTTATGAGAGAGAGACGGTCCAAAAATCCAGACAGCTTACGTATGTGCAATAAATGTAGGAGATTTTATTCCCATAGAACCTTTTTCAGACACAAGGTGCATTGTGGTACACAGTGTGAAGGTCTAAAAAAAGATCTGTTCAAACCTTCTGATGGTCATATGGATGAAAAGTTTTTAACAGGAATCTTAAACAAATTTCGAGATGGGGAAGTAGGAAATCTAATAAGACAAAATAAAATAATACAGATGTTTGGTTATAAACATTTCTTGTCAAGAAAAGTTGAATCCGCCATACCAAGTAAGTTTAGAAACGGCATCATGACGGAAATGCGGGAAATCACTCGACTGTATCTTTGCTTTAAAGCATTAATGGAAGGGTCTGTGGTCTCTGTAGAGGACATGTACAAACAAGAAAATCTAGGAGTGCTGAAAGATGCCCTTAACAAACTTTGTAGAGATGAAAATGGTGAGAAGCATGGCATTAAACTTGTTATAAATGCCATCTTCCTAAGAACCATCAAAAGACTGACTGACTTTTATAAAGAATGTGGGGAAAATTCCAAAGTGGAGGAAACAACAAAATTTGGTGAAGAATACAAGCTCTCTGTGTCAGAAATCATTGCTGAGTCCCAACATCAAACCCAAGCGAATATGTGGAAGGAGGAAAAACGAGATGTTTCCTCAGCTAGAGGTAAACAAAAATAATGCTTCTGTATACATGTAATAGACTTCATTGCTAGAAAATATCCTATGTCTGGATTCAAACTTTTGTAGATAATATTTTGGTTGTTAAATAGTAAACCAGCTTGTAAGTTTGTAACAAACCAAGGTTGATTTTTAGCTCACCTGGACGAAGTTTTAGGAGCAAGTCCATTCCCAAGTAACTATTAGCCCTACCTGGATGATGCATCTAGGGATGGACACTACCACACTTGCTTCAGATGCTGGATCTGAACTAGATTTTCCAGATGAGTGACTAGGTCAAAGTTTTTAGAGCAGGTCTATTCCTAGGTAACTATAAGCCCTACCTTGACCAAACTTGCATGGATTATGCATCCAGGGATGGACACAACCACACTTGCTTTGGTGGCTGGATCTGACCTAGATTTTCCAGATGAGTGACCAGATTAATGTTTTGGGAGCAGGTCCATTCCCAATTAAATATAAGCCCTATTTGGACGAAACTTGCTTGGATGATGCATCTAGAGATATACATTAACCAGCCTGCTTCGGATGCTGGATCCAACCTAGATTTTCCACATGAGTGGATTTTAGCCATATTTTAACCAAATTAGCATGGATGAGGTCTCTAGGGATGGATACTTCCAGACTTGCTATGGATTCTGAATCTGACTTACATTTTCCAGTTGAGTGACCAGGGTAATCTTTTGGAGTAACTATATACATGTGATATTATGGCCTGTTATGATTAAACTTGCATAGATGGTGCATCTAAGGATGGAAACTATTAGACTTGTTTTGGATGTTGGAACTGAAAATTTTCTTGAATAGTAAACAGGTTAAAAGTTTTTTGAGCAGGTCGATTCCCAAGTAACTATAAGTCCTACTTAAACCAAACTTGCATGGATATTGCTCTTGGGATGTACACTAACTAGAAAAATAATATGATGTGAAATTTGCCTTACTTATAGATAACATTCATCGAGGTGAGCTTTATAATCTTTGATTACCTATGATTCATCCCACAGGGGGTATTTAATGCTCTGAAGTATTTGGACATCTGATAAAAGTAAAAGTATTCACTCATTGATTTTCATCTCTCATATAACCTAATTAAAGGCTCGAGTATTTAAAAAAATAAGATTTTTAGGCCATGGAGATTGCTAATTCTGTTTATTGGATTTTGTCAAGGTTAAATTATAGCAGTATATTTGTTAAGTTCTTTCAGAGTACTACTTCTACAGTTTTGGTCTGATTTCAGTAAAAAGTGGTACACAATTGACAATGTCAAGATGCATGATTCTGCATATTCATTTCTTTATATCAATGTCATGTTGCTCTGATTACTTAGAGTAGAGTAAATGAAAATTCTCCCAAAGATATAGTACGGTTTGCATTAATCTTTGTACTTAGAGTAGAGTAAATGAAAATTCTCCCAAAGATATAGTACGGTTTGCATTAATCTTTGTACTTAGAGTAGAGTAAATGAAAATTCTCCCAAAGATATAGTACGGTTTGCATTAATCTTTGTACTTAGAGTAGAGTAAATGAAAATTCTCCCAAAGATATAGTACGGTTTGCATTAATCTTTGTACTTAGAGTAGAGTAAATGAAAATTCTCCCAAAGATATAGTGTGGTTTGCATTAATCTTTGTACTTGGAGTAGAGTAAATGAAAATTCTCCCAAAGATATAGTGCGGTTTGCATTAATCTTTGTACTTAGAGTAGAGTAAATGAAAATTCTCCCAAAGATATAGTGCGGTTTGCATTAATCTTTGTACTTAGAGTAGAGTAAATGAAAATTCTCCCAAAGATTAAGTACGGTTTGCATTAATCTTTGTACTTAGAGTAGAGTAAATGAAAATTCTCCCAAAGATATAGTACGGTTTGCATTAATCTTTGTACTTAGAGTAGAGTAAATGAAAATTCTCCCAAAGTTATAGTGCGGTTTGCATTAATCTTTGTAAATATTTAGAAGGCATCAGACACATGCAATATGTAATTTTTATGCCCCACCATGAATATGGCAGGGGCTTATAGTGTTTTTAGCTCACCTGAGCCTTCAAGTGAGCTTTTCTGATTAAAATTTGTCCATTGTCTGCCATCTTTGTTGTCATCGTTAACTTTTCACAATTTCATCTCCTTCTCCTGATCTAGAACCACGGGAGTTTTGACTAAACTTTCTGCAAAGCATCCATGAATGAAGGGGATTCAAGTTTGTTCAAGTAAAGCGCCCTGTTTCAAAGGGAGATAGTAAAGAAATAGTGAAAATTTGGTGGCATGTTTTTAAAAATCTTATCAAGAACCACTCGTCCGTCTGTCTCTCTGTCTGTCTGTCCATCTGTGTGTAAACAATTTTTCAAAATGCTACTCCTCCTACAGTTTTGGTCTTATTTCAGTATAACTT
Source organism: Saccostrea echinata (assembly GCF_033153115.1). Classification (NCBI taxonomy): domain Eukaryota; kingdom Metazoa; phylum Mollusca; class Bivalvia; order Ostreida; family Ostreidae; genus Saccostrea; species Saccostrea echinata. The sequence goes on from NW_026889778.1 coordinate 29,890,227, forward strand.
GGCACACAAGAAGACTACACTAATATACATAATTCTGTGTACTGGTTTCAGATTTCAACGAACTGTTTTGCCATGGTTTCTTAAAAAAAAAATTGCTTCGCCTACGGTTTGGTCTGATTTTAATATAATGTGGCATGCAAGTAGACTACACTGAGATACATAATTCTTTATTATGTCTCCCCTTCCAGGGGAGACATATTGTTTTTGTCGATTTTCTTCTTCTTCTTCTTCTTCTTCTTCTTCATCCAAATTTTGTCCAGGCCGTAACTTTAATACCCTTTGACATTAAGACTTCAAACTTGGAACATAGATAGATGACATTGAGAAGGAGTGCACGCTACCAACATTTTTGACCTTGACCTATTTATAAGGTCAAGGTCAATCTTTTACATCAAAATAGAGTTTAGCCCATAACTTGAGATCCCTTTGATATTAGGACTTCAAACTTGTAACATAGGAAGAAGACCTTGAGACAAAATGCAGTGCATTAGAATTTTGACCTTGACCCCTTTCTGCCTTCAAGGTCAAATAGGGAAAAAACATGATCTGACCATAACTTGAGAACCTTTTGACATTAAGACTTCAAACTTGGAACATGCAGAGGTGGTATAAAGGAGGGATGCATGCCACCAAAATTTTTGACCTTGATTCAATTATTATAAGGTCAAGGTCAATCTTTTACATCAAAATAGAGTCCAAGCCGTAGCTTGAGTACCCTTTGATATTAGGACTTCAAACTTGTAACATAGAAAGAAGACATTGATACAAGATGCAACACACCAAAATTTTTGACCTTGACCTCTTTTCTTCCTCAAGGTCAAATAGGGAAAAAACTTGATTAGACCATTACTTAAGAATCCTTTGTTATAAAGACTTCAGACATGGAACATGCAGAAGTGGTATGAAGGATGGATGCATGCCACCAAAATTTTTGACCTTGATCCAATTATTATAATGTCAAGGTCAATCTTTTACATCAAAATAGAGTCCAGGCCTTAGCTTGAGTACCCTTTGATATTAGGACTTCAAACTTGTAACATAAAAAGAAGACATTGTTACAAGATGCAACGCTTCAAAATTTTGACCTTGACCCCTTTCTTCAAGGTCAAATAGAGAAAACATGACTAGACCATAACTTGAGAACCCTGACATTAAGACTTCAAACTTGGAACATGGAGAGGTGGTATAGAGGAAGGGTGAATGGCAACATTTTTTCACCTTGACCTATTAATAAAGTCAAGGTCAATTGTTTACATGAAAATATAGTCTAGGTCATAACTTGAGAACTTTTTGACATTAGGATTTCAAACTTGGAACAAGGAAAGACAACATTGAGACTAAATGTAATGCATCAAAATATTTGACCTTGACCACTTTCTTCAAGGTCAAATTAAGAAAAACACAACCAGACCATTACTTGAGATGCGTTTGACATGAAGACTTGAAATTTTGTACACAGAATTTGAGTTGAGATGCACTGCATTATTATTTTTGACCCTGATCATATATTTGCACTCGTTAATGTTGGTAAAGAAGGGGAGACATGTGTTTTTTTGTAAAAAAAACAATACCCACTAGTTGTTTTTTGATTTTGATGAATGATGTTGCCAGGGTAACAAAAATCGAAATTTTTCTTAAATTCTTTTAAAAGGCTACTCCTTCTACAGTTTTAGTCTGATTCATCTTGCCACAAAAAGAGAGTAAAGAGAGTAAAACAAGGATTATTATTTATTTATTGCTGTTACAAAGTTTAAGTCCAAGTGCTACTCTTCTCTTCCTTTGTTATAAGTACAAACCAGTAGAGCTACAGTCTCTATAAAAATAAAACCCCAAAAAATCAAAGTTAAAGGCATTTGCTTACAGTCAAACCTGTATTAAGCAGTCACCTGCAGGAATCATTAAAAGTGACCTTTATAGAGAGGTGACAATTATGTTAGTTCTGTGTTTTACAATTCTACATCATAGAATATTAAAGATGTGTATTGGACATCAGTGGTCTCACTAAGATTTTTTTAATTTTAATTTTAAATATTCTCAACATTAAGTTCAAGCTAAATTTGATGACTCCAACAAAAAGTAAGGCATTGCATTATCCACCATCCAAACAACAAAACTTTAAAATTTCTTTTAGCAGTTTATTATAAGAAATTATAGTGTAATGCCATGAATAAAATACAAAGTATTTTTATATAAACTGCATCTAAAAAACCATGTTAAGTTACGTAAAATCAACAATTGTATGTTTAAAAATACACAAATTGTGCATAATAAATAGACAAGTTGTGTACTCTCAGTTGATCAAAGTAGTGCACAATACAAATTGATATCAAATTCACTTAAGGAATGAATTTAAAAGATACCCAATTTATACGGTATAAAGTGAGTTGGGGCAGTTTACGCTTTATAAGCCATGAAGCGGTTTATAAAAAAGCATAAACTGTTCCAACCCACTTTATACAGTATAAATTGGGTAGCTATTAATTTCATTCCTTATAATTTAATTTTCATTCATTTAGTGTAAGAAAAAAGATGATGCCCTTAAAAAATGACATCAGATTGTACAGAATTTAAATGTAACATCAGGTGGATTGATACGTTTTTGACGCAAGTCATTGTGACGTAGGCAACCCAATTTATATGGTATAAAGTAATTTTTTTATCCAATCAAATACCAGAATTAAATTATAGGTATTGTGAGCAATGAAGCATGACTAATCCTAATGATTGTCTTACTCTTACCGTATATAAAACAGTTAATTAGGGTTTCTACAAATAATATGTTTTCTAGGTGTTAAAAAATGTCTGCCATGTACTGTAAACTCACTATTAATTGCGTCATCTTTTATTCGCGATTTGTCAGTCTGAAATCAATCCGCGACGATTAATTTTCGCGACTGAGGAAACATTCTCAAAAAATACAAATCAAAATAAATGGTTCGCGGCGATTATTATTCGCAAGTTAAAGTAGGTCGCGAAACTCGCGAATATTTCTCGCACGCGAATAAATGGTGGTGTACAGTATTTACACAATTACACCTATTGGAGTTGGGCATGCTTAATGTGATTGATTGATTGATTGTATGTTGTTTTACGTCCCATTCGAGAATTTTTCACTCATATAGAGACGTCACCTTATACCGGTGAAGGGCTTCAAATTTTGACCTTTACTCGGCACTCAGGGCCATTGAGCAGTGAGGGATCTTTATCGTGCCAACGCCTGCCGTGACACGGGGCCTCGGTTTTTAAGGTCTCATCCGAAGGACCAGCAACTTTCACTTCAAAGTGCCGAGCGCATGGCGAAGGAAGAGTTGCTACCCATTTTTTATCGACTTAGGTCAGTCGCGGCTGAGATTCGAACTCATGACCTCCCGATCACGGAGCGAGCGCTCTACCGACTGAGCTACCGTGAACGGTGCATGCTTAATGTAAACTAATAATTAAGAAAACACCTAATCATTATATCTGTTATCTGTATCCATTAATAGATAAATAAGGATGCTTTATTTTTATGCCCCGCCATGAATATGGCCGGGGCATATAGTGTTTGTCATGTCCGTCTTCTGTCCTTCCATCCTTCCGTCTATCTTTCCGTCACATTTTACATTAAGCTCTGTTCAAAGCTCAGTTTTAAAGAAACTATACAAGATATTTTTATCAAACTTCATATGCTGATAGATATTGATAAGAGCTATGCAACTGCATCAACATTTTTTGACCTTGACCTTTCATTTAACCTTGACCTCAATTTTCTTAACTTAGTGTTTAGCTCAGTTTTTAAGATACCATTTAAGATAGTATAATCAAACTTCATATGTTGATACATACTGATGTAAGCTTTTCAACTGCATCAACATGTTTTGACCTTGACCTTTCATTTGACCTTGACCCCACTTTTCTTAACTCAGTGTTTAGCTCAGTTTTAAAGATACCATTCAAGATAGAAACCATTCATAATATTTTTATGATACTTCATATGCTAATACATACTGATGTAACCTTTTCAACTTCAACATTTTTTGACCTGGACCTTTCCATGACCTTAACTTCATTTATTTTAAATTAGTGTTGAGCTTAGTTTTAAATAAACCATTCAAAATATTTTTGTCAAACTTAATATGCTGATACGTTTTTGTGAGAATTATTCAACTGCATCAAAAACATTTGACCTTGAACTTTCCTGTGACCTTGACTTCACTTTTCTTAAATTTGCATTTTGATTAATTTTAAAGAAACCATTTAAGATATATTTATGTAAGCTTATACACTTATGCATAATTTGGTGAGAATTTATCATCTATATCCAACTTTTTAGATCTCGATTTCAATTTTAAAGAAACTATTCAAGATATTCTCATCAAATTTCATACACTAATACAAATTTTCATGTTGCATTACTAATATACCCTCAGCGTGGCATTCATGTCCAATGGACATATTTCTAGTTTTAATATCACTCAGAATGTTTTAAACCAGATTCCAATTCCATAAGTTTTAGATTCTGTTAAGTTCATTTTTTTAATAACCATTTTGGTCATTAGCACCCTTGTTTGAGTTTTGTTAAAGAAATAAATAGATTATCCAGTATTTTGAATGGTTTAAATTAGGCCAATTTTTTCCCCATGATCTCACCACACTAGTCTAAGACAATTATTTACTTAGGAGTCACCTGACTCTCTATCATGGTCACCTGACCGCTTAACAGAGTTACATTAATATATAGAAAAATTCATTGGGAGGAAATAAAATGACCGCATCAGGTCTAGAAATAATTATTTTTGTTTACTAGTCACTCGGGCTATCGCCTTAAATTTTTTCTGGTCGGCTTAGTACTTTCACAGTCCCACTGGGCCAGTAGATTTTAAAAAGACTGGCCCAAAACCATAATAATGATGGTAATATTTTTTTATTTTGATACTTAGAAGTACAATTTAACAAAATAAGAAACAGCAGAGGTTGGGACACACAACCCTGTCAAGTTAACTAGCCCGACTGTGAATGAATTTTATTATACGTAAAAGAAATGCTGACCCAAAGTGCACATGCCGTCTGCAATATACTAGCCCAGATTGAAAATTCACTGGCCCCAGACCAGTGTTTTACCTTATACCAAACCCGACTGAATAACGATCCCGACCGAAAAATGAACCGAACCGAAAATTAGAGATTTTGCACCGTGTATCAAACCGAGAAAAAATACTGCGGTGAATCGATACCGCGGTGAACCGTTTCACTCCTAATAGAGAATAAGTGTTTGGAACTTCCAAATCACTTCGACATATCCATAGTATATTTGAGATATCAGTGTTCAAGATACCGAATTTCAACTGTATACGTTTATTTAATTTTTCATGTTTGAATATGGAATTTCTAATGCTTTGCAATGTTACATATAAAAGTTCATTTCTTGAAAAAAATATTTTGCAAATAGTGATTTTTTTTTTTTATTTATTTTTTTTAATTTAAGGGGGCCGACTGGGTTTTCAGTAAAATTACCGTAATTTTTGGGGTATATGTCGATGGGGTATATAGGTCGAAAGGCTCATTTTCAGCCTTAATTTTTAAAAAATCCTTAGATAGGATGAATTCGGAAGATAGGACGAGGCTTTGTTTATCGATTTTCAAGAGATTCCTACATAGATACTACATATCAGAAGATGTAAACCTCTTTATCTTAACTGGTGACATTAATGTATTGAGAAAATAAACTGGTATTTTTATGAGTACAGCATTTTAATAGTGTTTTATAAAAACATAGTTAAAACTTCCTTGAATTGTGATATAACATATTTTCTCCAACTTGCCTGTTCAATGCTGTCGTGGTTTGACTCCGTCGTTAAACACATAAATACGGTAGTATACAACAGCTATAATTAGGGAAATACCCAAAATCAAACAATAATCATTTCCATTTTAGAACATCGTGGACATATTCTTTTATTCTGACATTATTTACCGAATACAATATTAACTTCGATGACCGCCATTTTTATACCCCCCCGCAAACGAAGTTTAGGGGGGTATATTGGAATCAGCTTGTCCGTCTGTCTGTCCGTCTGTCTGTAGACGAGATTTTGTCCGGACCATTTTTTGGAAACTGTTGCAAGGATTTGTCTGAAAATTTGTACTCTTATTATTCGCCATATGAAGGTGTGCACCTGGTATTTCTATCATGATTGGATAATTTTTTTGCATTTTACAGGTGTTTTTTTCATTTTCATTATGTGGTTTTGTCCAGATCTGTTCCCAGAGACTACTGCATAGATTTGTATGAAAATTTGTACACTTATTATTTACCATATGAAGATGTGCACCTGGTATTTTCAACATTATTTGATAATTTTTCTGCATTTTACAGTTTGTTTTTTTTAATTTTTATTGACTTAGTCATTTCGGGTTCATGTCTAAGGTTTGAGACATAGAATCTAGAACATCTGTACAAAAATGTGAACTACAGCTTAAAACAACTCATTAGAACTAAAAAAAATCACAAAGTATTAAAAACAGTTTTTACATTACACAGCAGATAGTGTAAATCCATTTGTCCCTTGGGAGTAATGAGTGGACATGCATCCAGTTAAAGATTAATAAATGAGTTCAGTGTGGGAAGCTGTTAGGGCATCTCTGATCAAGCAGGTCTTATCTATATCTCCTGGGAATTGGGCAGAAAGAAATGAAGATCTCTGTTGTCTAAGTCTCTTAATTGTAATTTATTTATGTCTGTCAAAATACATAGTTACTGGAACCAGCCTTTTATTTTTAAAATGAGTTTGATATAAAGGTATTAAGATCAATTTGATTTTGTATAATTAATTATGATATTTTTTTTTTCAACAATCAATTTGCAGAGTGTCATGTCTCACAAAGATGACAGATAGTTGCAAACTATTTTTTCAATGTAATAAAAAACACTGTAATTATTAGTATTGATGTTTTATTAGGCTGCACCTTAGTTTCATTCATTAAAAAAAATATAATGAGTAATTAAATTTTCACTCTAAATGTTTAAGCAAATCGTGAACACCTCTCACATCTAGAAAATATTAGTGATTTGGTACCTTAATTCTCTGAAAAACCCAGCGGGGGGTATTTGTCCCTTTTGGACAGTTCTAGTTATATTTCTTGTCCAGGGATTTGCTAAAACATGCGAATGACTATTACATGTAACAGTGAGCAATTGAAATTAATCATATTAACATGCTATAATTTTGCTTGAGATATTGTTGTAAAAAATAAAATTAACTTAATTGAGAGTACATTCGCAATTTAACAGTCATCATGAATATCAGTTTTGTTTGTTCAATGATGTATAGCACTGATACCCCTATAACGGCACGTGGATCTGTTAATCATGCCCGGCGGGTGTTTAAACCAACACAGGTGTTAACACCTTTGTGTACACAGTGTATATCCTTTTATCTGTCAGACAATTAAAATTCTATTAGAATCCAATCTTTGTATAATTCAGTGTACCCCTTGGGATATAAAACAAAATAGTTATGACTAGTGGTATATTTGGTAAATAAATTTAGGAATTTACTAGCAACAATTTATTTCACGCATTTTACATTTAAATAAATATCACAAGACAGTGAAAAAATATTTAGGCATACTATTTCAATTAATCGTTACAAATAAATGGTAAAAAAAGTACAATTGCGATTGTGAAAACTCTTCCATATTTTAAACTTTGATACGATTGCGGTTTTATTTTTAGTAAACAATTGTGACTTCCAACTTCACAAGATGGACACGGCATGTTGTAAATATACTTTGAGACATTATTTACTAGATGATATAAAAATTTTTTTTGTACATCAGTGGATATTCAATGGAACTTATTTTGTAAGAAATCAATGGAATATAGATGTAATTCTTTATTGTTTATTTTTTTTTTTTTCCTCAGTAAAATTTTAAAAAAAAAAAAAAATACGAAAATGGCACAGATTTGCTTTAAAATTGACATAAATTTCGCTGATTTTGGGGCATTTTTCATAAACTTGAGCCTTAGATAGGTCGATTAGTTAAATAGGACAACCGCAGTGGTTCTGAGAAAAATAGTATCGTCCTATCTTCCAAAAATTACGGTATGCTTATTTACACTCAAATCAAACAAAAATAAGAAACCACAGGTTAAAAAATCTACTTGCAATTCTGAAAAACTGATTTTTTAATTTTCAGCTGATAGGTAGATGGACTTTGTTATAGTGAATTTATGACGTTATGATAAAATAAAGTTCTTTAAGAGGGGGATAAAAAAAAATGTTCTAAAAGAATATGTATAAAATATATGCTCATGAAATTCTAAACACAGGAATTTGAAAATCTAAATTAAAAATTATTTTATGATAGTTTTTGTATGAATCATTAGTATCTGTCGTATTTTGCAGTACTCCATAAAAACAGGAAAAATTCATAAAATATATTTTGAGATGCCCCTCTGGAAACCAGATGATAGAATTTTGTGTATCTTTCAGATAACATACAATATAGTGTAACTCAAACATATAATTCAAGCAAAAAGTCTATTGTAGTATTTGTAAAGGATGATGTGCCATACGGCCTCCGGTAAATTGACAAAAAATAAAATGTCTAAATTTTACTCTAATTTTGCATCCACATAATCACTAATATGTGCACCGTCATGGAATACTACTTTTACTGAAAATAGAAACACAATTTGGAAGATATTTATCTTTATTTTGAGTAGGGGTTCCATTTTTACATCCAATTCCCATTGAAATTTGGCCCCGCCCTACTCTTTGAAGCCCTTAAAATATATGAGCGCAAGTAGGTACATTTTTCTCCTTTGGATGGTCGCTGTATTTTATTGAAATCTACCTATATGTGAAAGGAGAAAATTGTACCTAACTGCGCTCAAATGTTGTATTTAAAACATTGTAAAATCTGGCTGGTCCACCCCATTACGAACAGATTGATGAAGCAATTTTTCTGATGTAAGAACAAATTCATATGCTAATCGAGGCACTGGCGTGACTCTCTAACCGACCAATCAGCTAAATGAGTTGTATTACGAGTGAGTACTGAAAAATATCTAAGGAAAGGATGACTGCACTTAAGGTTTTGCCAAAGGTCAAGATGTCCAAAAATTTATTTTTACAACAGCTCCAAAACTATGTGGTTTATAAAGTTAAAAACTTTTACAGTTTATAAATATATCATTGATTAACAGATAGAAAGTATCACTTGATAACAAATACTTAAAAAAATCTTTATAGAGAAAAAATCTTTTTAAAAAAATGCATATATTTTTAAAAAATGCACCTAATTCCGTACTTTTAGTGAAAGCTATCATTGCAGAAACAATATACGTTTATCAATGAAGGGCAAGTTGGACTTCGATAGCCTCTGGAAAGTTGTTTTCCCTGTTTATTTTGTCCAAATGTTAAGATTTGAAACCGAAAGTACATTGCAAATGGCGGATTTTATAGGGGTCTTGTCTTTATACAGGTCATGCTTTCAATAACAGCCTTTCAGAGACCGTTCACGTCCAACTTGCCCTTCATTGATAAACATATATTATTTCTGCAATGATGGTTTTCACTAAAAGTACAGAATTAAGCAGTTGCATTTTTTTTAAAATATGCAAATTTTTTGAATTTGTTTTCTCAAAATTTTTTTTTTTCAAATATTTATTTTCAAGTGATACTTTCTATCTGTTAATCAATGATATATTTATAAACTGTAAAAGTTTTAACTTTATACCTCACATAGTTTTGGAGCTATTGTAAAAATAAATTTTTGGACATCTTGACCTTTGGCAAAACCTTAAGGACATGCGAAATTTGCGACAAAATAAACTTTCAAAACAAGCATTTTTCTTTTCATTTCAAGAATGGTCAACATCCAATCTACAACTTTATGTAATTACGGTTAATAAAAGTGTGTATTTACGAAGTTCGAATCTGTTTTCAATGCAGGGGTCATCACAATTTCTTGAATCTCCGTTCGATAATGAGGACGCCCACTTTTTAGCTCACCTGAGCCGAAGGCTCAAGTGAGCTTTTCTGATCACATTTTGTCTGTAGTCCGTCTGTCCGTCTGTCCGTCTGTCCGTCCGTCTGTCTGTAAACTTTTCACATTTTCGACTTTTTCTCAAGAATCACTGGGCCAATTTCAACCAAACTTGCCACAAAGTATCCTTGGGTGAAGGGGATTCAAGTTTGTTCAAATGAAGGGTCACGCCCTCTTTCAAGGGGAGATAATAAAGAATTAGTGAAAAATTAATAGCATCTTTTAAAAATCTTCTTCTCAAGAACCACAAAGCCAGGGAAGATGAAACTCATGTGGAAGCATCCTCAGGTAGTGTAGATTCAAGTTTGTTCAAATCATGACCCCCGGGGGTAGGGCGGGGCCACAATGGAGGATCAAAGTTTTACATAGAAATATATGGGGAGAAACCTTTAAAAATCTTCTTCTCAAGAACAGCAAAGCCATGAAGAGTCATATTTATATGGAAGCATCCTCAGGTAGTGTAGATTCAAGTTTGTTCAAATCATGACCCCCGGGGGTAGGGCGGGGCCACAATGGAGGATCAAAGTTTTACATAGAAATATATAGGAAAAATCTTTAAAAATCTTCTCCTCAAGAACAGCAAAGCCATGATGAGTCATATTTAAATGGAAGCATCCTCAGGTAGTGTAAATTCAAGTTTGTTCAAATCATGACCCCCGGGGGTAGGGCGGGGCCACAATGGAGGATCAAAGTTTTACATAGAAATGAATGGGAAAAACCTTTAAAAATCTTCTCCTCAAGAACAGCAAAGCCATGATGAGTCATATTTATATGGAAGCATCCTCAGGTAGTGTAAATTCAAGTTTGTTCAAATCATGACCCCCGGGGGTAGGGCGGGGCTACAATGGAGGATCAAAGTTTTACATAGAAATATATGGGAAAAATCTTTAAAAATCTTCTCCTCAAGAACAGCAAAGCCATGATGAGTCATATTTATATGGAAGCATCCTCAGGTAGTGTAAATTCAAGTTTGTTCAAATCATGACCACTGGGGGTAGGGCGGGGCCCCAAAGGAGGATCAAAGTTTTACATAGAAATATATGGGAAAAACATTTAAAAATCTTCTTCTCAAGAACAGCAAAGCCATGATTGGTCATATTTATATGGAAGCATCCTCAGGTAGTGTAGATTCAAGTTTGTTCAAATCATGACCCCTGGGGGTAGGACGGGGCCACAATGGAGGATCAAAGTTTTACATAGAAATATATAGGAAAAATCTTTAAAAATCTTCTTCTTAATAACAGCAAAGCCCTAATTGATCATATTGATATGGAAGCATCCTAAGGTAGTATAGATTTAAATATGTCCAAATCATGACCCCTGGGGGTAGGGTGGGGCCCCAAAGGAGGATAAAAGTTTTACATAGAGATATATAGGAAAAATCTTTAAAAATCTTCTTCTCAAGAACAGCAAAGCCCTGATTGATCATATTTATGTGGAAGTATACTCAGGTAGTGTAGATTCAAGTTTATTCAAATGTTGCCCCCCTGGGGTTGGGTGGGGCCACAATGGAGGATCAAAGTCTGAAATAGAAATATATAGGAAGATTTCTTCTGATGAAGAACTGCAAAGCCATGATTAGTCATTTTGATATGGAAGCATCATCAGGTAGTGTAAATTCAATTTTGTTCAAATGATGACCCCCGAGGGTAGGGTGGGGCCCAATAGGGGGATAGAAAATTTTACATAAGAACACATAGAAAAAATATTTCTTCTCAAGAACAGGAAAGCTATGTTTAGTCATATTGATATGGAAGCATCTTCAGGTAGTGTAGATTCAAGTTTGTTCAAATGATGACCCCCGAGAGTAGGACGGGGCCACAATGGAGGATCGAATGTTACATAAGAACATATAGAAGAAATATTTCTTCTCAAGAACAGAAAAGCTATGTTTAGTCATATTGATATGGAAGCATCCTCAGGTAGTGTAGATTCCAGTTTGTTCAAATGATGACCCCTGGGATAGGGAGGAGCCACAAGGGGGGCATCTTCGCTCAGCCAAGGGTTTCTGATACGCTACTCTCCTCATAAACCCTTGGCATATGGTGCTGACAAAAGACGGGATTGTTTTTGTCACGCGATCATGATTCTTACCAGGTATGCACAGATTGTGTCATCGACAGAAATAAAAAGCGTATTTAAAAAAAAATTTTGTTTTTAAAGAATAATTAACAAGAAGGTATCCAGATATGTTAATTTGTTATTTAAACATGTAAAAATGCAAATCTACATCTTCAGTATAGATTCTTAATCACATATTTTGCACGTAGCTTTAGATATTGGATGACACCATATAGCTATTCATAGAATGGCATGTTATCTTACGGATCATTGTTTACTTGCGTTTTACATTACCGATATTAAAGAGTCAAGATATATCCCGAACGCAAATATCGTCATTTACAAAAAACAATTGCTGATTGGTCGAACGATGTCGATCAACTCCAATCACAACTTGAGAAAAAAATCCCAACTTTTTTTAACACCGTATGCCAAGGGCTTATGAGGAGAGTAGCGTATCAGAAACCCTTGGCTAGCGAAGATGCAAGGGGGGATCAAATTTTTACAAAGGAATATATCAGAAATTTTTTTTAAAATCTTCTCAAGTACAACAAAGCCATTTGTTATTTTGACCTGGAAGCATCATCAGGTAGTTTAAAATTCAAGCCCCCCCCCCCCCCCCCCCGGAATCTTTTCAATACTGAACTGATTTGTGCTTTTGCCTATCCACTGTGCTCAGGTGAGCGATGTGGCCCATGGGCCTCTTGTTTTACTGACTTCATACATAGTCAGCGCATGTTTGTTTATTGTTCTTCGTTTAACAGTAGTTATATATTTGCATAAATAATAATGTGTCAAAAGCAGATTAATAGACAAACATGTGCTCATGGTTAAAAAGAGATCACTTTAGTTTTTTTTTTCTAATTTGTAAAAGATTTCAGTTATTGACAGAATGAAGTGTGAGGTATGTTGACTCTTTCCAAATAATGATCATTGAAGCTGAACTTTGGATATCTTGTACAGCTGGATATCTCGAAGTTTTTTCTCGGTCCCATCAAGTTCAAGATAACAAGGTTTAACTGTATATGATAAACACTGTATATGATATACTTGTATATTTTATTTTTCAGTCTCATTTTCATGGGGTCAAAGAAACACTGCCAAAATAAATGAAGATTTCAAGTCTTGGATAAGAATTGACAAAGGAAATCCACTACCAAGTAAGTATGAGATAAGAATTGACAAAGGAAATCCACTACCAAGTAAGTAGGGGCTTGGAAATGAAGTGCTTCATCTGACATCATGAGAATGTATACAGATCTGCCTGTGACTGATTCAAACTACAACCAACTTGGACCATTAAAAAATTGGCCTTCCACAAAGATATCTTAAAAAACAACCAAAGGTGACTGAATGGTTTCTAAAATAGCTACCCAAGCAAACACAAAATGGATTTTATTGAAAAGCAGTAGCTTCTGAATAAAAGCGGTAGGTGGGAGATGGAGTAAATAAGCGGTAGAGTTAACATGTATGACATTGGGGCACAGAGATGTCAACCAAGAAGTAGGTCACAGTGACGTACATTTTATATCAATATTTTATCATACAATTACAAGACTTTTTAGCTTAAGAAACTAAAAGGACTAGAATTATCAACCAAGGCAGTTGACATATATTTGGGCAGTGGGATATGTTGACCCAAAAGTAGGACACAGTGACAATGTTGTCACTGATTTTAGGCCCTTGGGCCTCTTATTTCAATTCTTGAATAAAATTTTGTTGAAAGTTACCTGAGTTACTTCTAAAGGTGACCTAATGCTATCAGTTTTCATCTGTCATAGTGCCTTAACGTGTGAACATTTTAGCTTAGTCTTTGGAAAAGCTGAATTAGTTTCGATGTTCAGCATGTTGAAAATATAATTAAATATAATTACATCTTTGAAAGCCTTTTACTCGTGGGATTTAGCAGGCAAATTATTTTGGAATCCATGATTATTACTAAGCCTTCTACCAAAACTTCTACCAAAATTTCTCATGGTCACCTAACAGACAAATTATTTGCAGGATTAATGAGCATATAGCCCTCTACAAAAATAATGTAAACTAGATGCGATCTCGTTGCGAGCAACGAGTGGGTCTTCCGTCCGATTTTTGATAAGATGAGATAAGAATATGACTGAGACTTTTGTTAAAATATAATGATATAAATAAATTGTTAAGACGAACAATTTTGCTTCAGTAATCTATAACAAGATGTTGATCATTAAAGATTATAGATTAGAGACTTTCGGCCCGTCTTTGCCCCTATTTTGAGGGGCCAGCCCTATTTCTTGATATCTTCTTACAGCTCTCATGATTTTGAACACTTTTTGTTCAACAACTATTCTAAAATTCTTTTTCGTTTCCGAGATATCTGAAAAAAAAATTAATAGGGGCCGGCCCTTCAACTCCTTAATGGGAACGTTTAGCAAAAATTGAAAGGTAACATATTGTTCAGAACATTATTGTGAACATCTTTTATTCAATATTGCTTATCAAAATATTTCCCACTTTCGAGATATAAAGCGTCAAAGATTTAGCATTCTGGCCCCTAATGTCCCCTTATAACGTCAAAGATTTAGCATTCTGGCCCCTATTGTCCCCTTATAACGTAACATATGATGCCAACAACATGTTATATAGTTAAGGAGTGTGATGATGATCTATTCTGCCTTGTAATGTATTACAAAATATTGATCGTTTAAGAGTTATTGATGAAAGACTTTCGGCCCCTATCGGCCCTTATTTTGAGGGGCAAGTCCCTTTTTCTTGATATCACCTTAAAGCTCTTATGATTTTGAACACTTTTCGTTCAACAACTACTCAGAAATTCTTTTTCGTTTCCGAGATATCTGCAAAAGAAATATTTAGGGGCCAGCCCTTCAACTCCTTAATGGAGACGTTTAGCAAAAATTGAAAGGTTACATATTGTTCAGAACATTATTGTTAACATCTTTTATTCAATATTGCTTATCAAAACATTTCCCACTTTCAAGATATAAAGCGTCAAAGATTTAGTATTTCGGCCCCTCATGACCTCTAATTATGTAACATGTGATGTGAATAACATAATATATAGTTTTAGTTTGCTCAGATAAACATTTTTGCTGCAGTAATATTTTACAAAATATTGATCGTTAAAGAGTTATTGATGAAAGACTTTTGACCCCTATTGGCCCCGATTTTGAGGGGCCAGCCCCTTTTTCTTGATATCACCTTAAAGCTCTCATGATTTTGAACACTTTTTGTTCAACAACTATTCAGAAATTCTTTTTCGTTGCCGAGATATATGCAAAAGAAATATTTAGGGGCCAGCCCTTCAACTCCTTAATGGGGACGTTTAGCAAATATTGAAAGGTTACATATTGTTTAGAGCATTATTTTGAATATCTTTTGTTCAATATTGCTTATCAAAATATTTCCCACTTCCGAGATATAAAGTGTCAAAGATTTAGCATTCTGGCCCCTTATGGCCCCTAATTATGTAACATATGAGATTTTTATTATAATACATAGTTGTAGATTGTTCAGAAAAACATTTTTGCTTTAGTAATGTATAACAAAATATTGATCGTTAAGGAGTTATGGATTTAAGACTTTTTGCCCCTTTTGGCCCCTAATGTGATGAGTCAGCCCTTTTTTCTTGATATCATATAAAAGATCTAGTAATTCTACACAATTTCTGTTCAATATGTTTTAGGAAAATATTCATAGTTTTGAAGATATGATAAAAAATGTCTCAAAAATTCACTCCTGATTCATGTCCTAAATTTTGACCCCTACCGAGTTTCTATACTAGGCACTTTCAGAAAATTTGAAAACTGAGGTGCACAACTTTACATGTCCTCTATTATCACTGAAAATTTCAGCACTCTAGCTTTTGTCGTTTTTGAGTTTTTGTGTAGACAAAATGGTCACTAAAAATTCGATTAAAGGGCGATAACCTCCGACCAGAAGTGAATTTCCAAAAAATAAAAAATATGAATAAGGTTTAGATCATGATACATCATCTCTGAAAATTTCAAGTGAATCCATCCAACCATCTCTGAGAAATCGTCTGCACAAAATTTGGACAGAAAAAAAAAAAAAAATAATAATAACTAGATGCGATCTCGTTGCGAGCAACGAGTGGGTCTTCCGTCCAATTTTTGATAAGATGAGATAAGAATTTTACTGAGATTTTCGTTAAAAAATAGTTATATAAATAAATTGTTAAGACAAACAATTTCCCTTCAGTAATGTGTAACAAAATATTGATCAATAAAAAGTTATAGATTAAACACTTCCGGCCCGTCTTGGCCCCTTACTTGAATGATCAGCCCCTTTTTCTTGATATCATCTTAAAGCTCTCATGATTTTGAACATTTTTTGTTCAACAACTATTCAGAAATTCTTTTTTGTTTCCGAGATATGTGCAAAAGAAATATTAAGGGCCGGCCCTTTAAGTCCTAAACGGGGACGTCTAGCAAAAATTGAATGATTGCATATTATTAAGAATATTATTTTGAACGTCTTTTGTTAAAATATTGGTAATCAAAATATTCTTCCTTTTCAAGATTTATTGCACCAAAGATTATACAGTCTGACCCCTAATTATCCCTTATTGCATAAGATATGGCGTAAACACCATGTTATATAGCTAAAGAGTGTGAAGATGAACTATTTCGCTTCAGTAACATATTACAAAATATTGATCATTAAATAGTTATTGATTTAAGACTTTCGGCCCCTCTCGGTCCCTATTTTGAGGGGCCAGCCCCTTTTTCTTCATACCACTTTAAAGCACTTATGGTTTTGAACACTTTTTGTTCAAAAACTATTCAGAAATTCTTTTTTGTTTCCGAGATATATGCAAAAGATATATTTAGGGGCCAGCCCTTCAACTCCTTAATGGGGATGTTTAGCAAAAATCGAAAGGTTAGATATTGTTTAGAACATTATTTTGAACATCTTTTATTCAATATTGCTTATCAAAATATTTCCCACTTTCGAGATATAGAGTGCCAAAGATTTGGTATTCTGGCCCCTTATGGACCCTAATTATGTAACATATGATGTATATATCATAATATATGGTTGTAACTTGTTAAGATAAACATTTTTGCTTCAATAATGTATACCAAAATATTGATCGTTAAAGAGTTATTGATTTAATACTTTTCGGCCCTCTCGGCCCCTAATATGACAAGTCAGCCCTTTTTTCTTGATATCATATTAAAGATCTTGTCATTCTGCACAAATATTGTTCAGTATGTTTTTACAAAATAATTATACTTTAAAAGATATCATACAAAATGTCTCAAAAATTCACTCAGGATTCGTGTCCGAAATTTCGACCCCTACCGAGCTTCCATACTAGGCATTTCCGGAAAATATCCAAACCCAGGTGCAAAATGGCAACATGTCCTCTATCATCACTGAAAATATCAGCGCTCTAGCTTAAGCCATTTTTGAGTTCCATCGCAGACAAGGAGGTCCTCTAAATTTTGATAAAAGGGCGATAACCCCGGAGCGGAAGTGATATTCTAAAAATTGTTCAGCCGGAATTAACTTCAGATAACCTAGCAACAATCCTGAAAATCTGAAGCAAATTCATCGATCCATCTCCGAGAAATCGTCTGCACAAAATTTGTGCAGAAAAAAAGAATAATAACTAGAAACTCATTGCGAGCAATGAGAGGTCTTCTGTCCGATTCTGAAAAGAAGAAAACTCAAGCTGAAAAAGTGATAAAAGAAATTCAGACACTCTGGAGATTTAACCCTGGTCGTCAGCTTGAAAATCCAACGTGCTAACCATAAACCATCCCCTTTTTTGCATCACTTCCTGTCACGTCCGGAAGTAACGGCGATACAAGATTTTGTCACGATTCAAATAAACTGATGACGGACTATCAGTCCTGAAAGTTTTAGACTTCAGTCGTTTACTGTTGCCGAGCAATAGACCGGAAGTTGACGTTTTATTTCCGGTGGAATCTAACATATTTTAAAACAGCGAAAGAGATGCAATAAAGTGATGCAAGTTTTAGTTTAAAAATGAAAGAAGAGAAATAATATGAGCGCATCCTCTGATCTAAAAAATAAAACAGGTTTTGTAATCCTCAGAAATAGTTCTACCATTTAATAGTTGCTTATTTAAGATCATAGGTTACGTCCTATATTAAATATCGAAAAATGGCTTTATAAATTGGCTGTTTTGTAGAAATTTTCAGGATAGGAGGAAAATGACGCATTTCATGACGTCTTAATGCATAGGCTAGCCAGAAAATTATGTCATTTTTGATAGATACGCAGTCATCAAAGGTCTAAATAATATTTAATGCATTGTCAACTAAAACCAAGCAGTTTCAGTTTTTCTGAAATTCACAGGGCCAAAAAAGGCCCTAAGTGAACCTTGTTCTTTAATATTGAAACCACTACACTAGCGCAATGTACCAGCCATCATCGATGTTTACCTTGCACTCATTCCCTGAAGTAAAGAGTGTCAGGCAGGTTAATTTTTTTTTCTTATAGTGCAGAATTATAGGATGAAAACTAGCCAGCTAAATTTTGTGCAAGTGCTAGTAGATTTACATCGGATTTGTTACTTGAGTTTTAACAATAACTGAGAGCAGAGAAAATAATCTGTTACTGAAAAAAAATTAAAAAAAAAAAAAACTATTGTGTTTACTTCCTTTATTCTTTATGCATTCAACTTTCTATTCTATGCAATTCCAAATACAGACTTGTCCGTGTAATTTTTTTCTGTACTTCTACAGTACTGTATCAGACCATTTGTGAAAGGCGGGTCAAGATACATTATTTCGCGCCAAACGTCACGAGTAAATCTTCACACCTTTTCTTTGAAATGTTTCTTCAATTGAATAAGTGTACGTGATAGCTTCAATGAGATTAAAAGAAAAAAATATGTTGCTATAGCCTGCTTTTCGAGCCTAAGAATGTTTATTTATCACACTGAACATATAACATATCGTATACGGGCAAGTAACATGAAGGCAGCGATAAGTTTTCTTACACATTTTATATTCCTCTTTACCCCCAAAGTGGACTATTCCAATTAGTAACAGATTAATAAAATGACTTGAATGTTTTGCAACAAAACACGTCTCGCCATATGACGCTCAAGGAATCTGATACCTATTATGTTCAGTAACTTGCATCTACAAAGGAATATAACCCTACTAAAATCAAAGAAAAATATTGAAAAACGTAAAAGTTGAAAAAATTGACTTTTTTAATTCGCTTCCGGTAGCGACAGGAAGTACTCACGACGCACGAAAAAGGCAAACCCGCACATCTAGAAGCCATGTTCTATGCTCACCAACAATTCTCCAATTCATATCTTTAGCCGTTCTTTAGATCTCGTGCGGATAAAATTTCTTTTCAAAATCAGAAAATGTCCATAACTTGGAACTGGAAACGAATTTTTCCAAAATTCTTTCAAATGTAACAATGGCATTTTATAGCGCATTATCCCTGAAAGTTTGATGGAAAACCATTGAATAGTTCTCGAGATATTGTGTGCACAAGATTTGTCTAAAAAATCCATTTTTAAAATGTATGCTGGTAGACAATTTTAAAAACAAATTATATATTAAGCATTAGAATAAGAGTCTCTATTAACCCTATTAAAATCAAAGAAAAATATTGAAAAACTAAAAAGTTGAAAAAATTGACTTTTTAAATTCGCTTCTGGTAGCGACCGGAAGTACTCACGACGCACGAAAAGGCAAACCCGCATATCTAGAAGTCATGTTCTATGCTCTCCAACAAGTCTCCAGTTCATATCTTTAGCCGTTCTTTAGATCTCGTGTGGATAAAATGTCATTTCAAAATCAGAAAAATGTCCATAACTTGGAACTGGAAGCGAATTTCTCCAAAATTCTTTCAAATGTAACAATGGCATTTTATAGCGCATTATCCCTGAAAGTTTGATGAAAAACCATTGAATAGTTCTCGAGATATTGCGTGCACAAAATTTGTCTAAAAAATAATAATAATAATAACTAGAAACTCATTGCGAGCAATGAGAGGTCTTCCGTCCGATTCTGAAAATAAAAACGAAAATTCAAGCTGAAAAAGAGATAAAAGAAATTCAGACACTCTGGAAATTTAACCCTGGTCGTCAGCGTGAAAATCCAACTTGCTAACGTTAACCATTCATTTTTTACATCACTTCCGGTCACGACCGGAAGTACCAGAAGTAACGGCGATACAAGATTTTCTCACGATTCATATAACTGATGACTGACCATCAGTCCTGAAAGTTTTAGACTTCAGTCGTTTACTGTTGCCAAGCAATATTGTGAGATCAAATTCTAATTTTGAGGACAGATAAACACGAGACCGGAAGTGAATTTTATAAAAATCTTTGACTTTTCTCTAGACATTTGCAATATATACAACATACAAAGTCATTTCAAGTACTTTATCGATGAGCAATATTTATGAGAAAGTTAAATATCAAAGTAAAGTAGTTTATCTCCTAAAACCGGAAGTTGACGTTTTTGTTTCCGGTGGAATCTAACATATTTCAAAACAGCGAAAGAGATGCAATAAAGTGATGCAAGCATTAATTTAAAAAAGAAAAGTTAATATTTTTTTTAGATTTTTTTGATCACTTACTGTGACAAGCGGAAGTGACGACTGACGCGTTTAACCCAAATGGTTTTGCCTACTCCTCAAGGTCTATTACTCATAAACGTTTGGTGTTTTAATCTTTTACCTTGTTTTGAGATCTCACTCAGACAACTTCACATTTTGAGGACAGGAAAACATGCGACCGGAAGTGAATTTTTAATAGATATTTACGATTACTCTAGACATTTGCAGTCTGAATAACATATTTAAAATTCATTTCAGATACTTTTTCTAGAAAAAATATTGATGGAAAAGTAAAATACTCAAATTATGTAGTTTTTCTCTTATAACCGGAAGTTGTCGCTTTTGTTTCCGGTGAAACCAACATCTTTCGAATCTGCGAAAAAGATGCAATAAAGTGATGAAATTTTTAATTAAAAAAAGAAAAGTTGAAATTTTCGATTTCTTTGATCACTTCCTGTGACGACCGGAAGTCACGGCTGACGCTCTGAACCCAAATGGTTTTGCCTACATCTTAAGGTCTGTTGCTCATATAAGTTTGGTGTCTTAATCTCTCACCGTTTCCGAGATCTTGCTCAGACAACTTCTCATTTTGAGGACAGAAAAACACGCGACCGGAAGTGAATTTTACAAAGATATTTGATGTTACTCTAGATATCTGCAGTTTGAATAACATATTTAAAATTCATTTCAAAAACTTTATCTACAAAGGATATTAATGGGAAAGAAAAATACTAAAATTATGTAGTTTTTCTCTTATAACCGGAAGTTGACGTTTTTGTTTCCAGTGGGACCAACATATTTCGAAACTACAAAAGAGATGCAATAATGTGATGTAAGTATTGATTTAAAAAAAGAAAGTTGAAATTTTATGATTTCTTTGATCACTTCCGTAAACGACCGGAAGTGCCGACGACGAACGAAAATGTGATTCCACAAATTTTGAAGTCACGTTCTATGCTCTCCAATAAGTCTCCAGTTCATATCTTTAGTCATTCTTGAGAACATTCAAGGACAAAATTTCATTTTAAAATCAGGAAATTGCCCGTAACTTGGAACCAAAATGGAATTTTCCAAATTTTCCTTGTGATGAAACAAGTTCATACAATGACTAATTTTTCCTGAAAGTTTCACGAAAAACCACTGAATAGTTTTCGAGAAAACGCCTGCACAAAATTTGGTCAAAATAATAATAATAATAAGAAGAAGAAACAGTAGAATCACTATAAGGTCTTCCGTGAAAACGGAAGACCTTAATAACTAGAAACTCATTACTAGTAATGAGAAGGTCTTCCGTTATACTACTTCCTGTTTGCATGACCATCTCTTTCCCAACGTCGGTATTAGCCTAAAACTTATGTAGAAACCAAATAACCTAAAACAATACTTTTTTGTTTCGTTTCCTGTCACGACCGGAAGTAATGATGACACACGATTTTTACACGATGCAAATGACCTGATGATTGACTTTAAGTCCTGAAAGTTTTAGACTTTAGTCTTTTACTGTTGCCGAAGAATTGTGAGAAAAAATTATAATTTTGATTACAGGAAAAACACACGACCGGAAGTGAACTGAATAAAAATCTCTGAATTTTCTCTTGACTTTTGCAGTATCTACAGCATATGTAAAAACATTTCAAATACTTATCTATAAGTAATATTTATGAGAAAGTTAAATCACGAAATAACGTAGTTTATCTCTTGAAACCGGAAATTTAAAGTTTTTGTTTCCGGTGGAATCTAACATATTTCAAAACAGCGAAAGAGAAGCAATAAAGTGATGCAAGTTTTAATTTTAAAAAGAAAAGTTGAAATTTTTGAAGTGAATTTTACTAAGATATTTCAGGTCACTCTAGACATCTGCAGTCTTAATAACATATATAAAAATCATTTACAGAACTCCATCTATAAGCGATATATATGGGAAAATTAAAAAGCACTATTATGTAGTTTTTCTCTTATAACCGGAAGTTATTGTTTTTTGTTTCCGGTGGGACCAACACATATCGCAACTGTGAAAAAGATACAATTATATGATGTAAGTCTTATTCCAAAAAAGAAAAGTTTAAATTTTTGATTTCTTTGATCACTTCCTGTGACGACCGGAAGTGACGACTGACGCTTTTAACCCAAGTGGTTTTGTCTACTCCTCAAGGTCTAAAACTCCTTTAAGTTTGGTGTCTAAATCTCTTACAGTTTCTGAGATATCATTCGGACAAGTTTTCAATTTGGGGACATTTAATCGCCCGACCGGAAGTGAATTTTACTAAGATATTTCATGTCACTCTAGACATCTGCAGTCTTAATAACATATATAAAAATCATTTACAGAACTCCATCTATAAGCGATATATATGGGAAAATTAAAAAGCACTATTATGTAGTTTTTCTATTATAACCGGAAGTTATCGTTTTTTGTTTCCGGTGGGACCAACACATATCGCAACTGTGAAAAAGATACAATTATATGATGTAAGTCTTATTCCAAATAAGAAAAGTTTAAATTTTTGATTTCTTTGATCACTTCCTGTGAAGACCGGAAGTGGCGACTGACGCTTTTAACCCCATGTGTTTTGCCTTCTCACCAATGTTTTTTACTCCTATAAGTTTGGTGTCCTACTCTCATGCCGTTTCCGAGATCTCGCTGAAATAACTTTTCATTTTGAGGACAAAAAACACCCGACCGGAAGTGAATTTTACTAAGATATTTCATGTCACTCTAGACATCTGCAGTCTTAATAACATATATAAAAATCATTTACAGAACTCCATCTATAAGCGATATATATGGGAAAATTAAAAAGCACTATTATGTAGTTTTTCTATTATAACCGGAAGTTATCGTTTTTTGTTTCCGGTGGGACCAACACATATCGCAACTGTGAAAAAGATACAATTATATGATGTAAGTCTTATTCCAAATAAGAAAAGTTTAAATTTTTGATTTCTTTGATCACTTCCTGTGACGACCGGTAGTGACGACTGACGCTTTTAACCCCATGTGTTTTGCCTTCTCACCAATGTTTTTTACTCCTATAAGTTTGGTGTCCTACTCTCATGCCGTTTCCGAGATCTCGCTGAAATAACTTTTCATTTTGAGGACAAAAAAACACCCGACCGGAAGTGAATTTTATTAAGATATTTCAGGTCACTCTAGACATCTGCAGTCTTAATAACATATATAAAAATCATTTACAGAACTCCATCTATAAGCGATATATATGGGAAAATTAAAAAGCACTATTATGTAGTTTTTCTCTTATAACCGGAAGTTATCGTTTTTTGTTTCCGGTGGGACCAACACATATCGCAACTGTGAAAAAGATACAATTATATGATGTAAGTCTTATTCCAAAAAAGAAAAGTTTAAATTTTTGATTTCTTTGATCACTTCCTGTGACGACCGGAAGTGACGACTGACGCTTTTAACCCAAGTGGTTTTGTCTACTCCTCAAGGTCTAAAACTCCTTTAAGTTTGGTGTCTAAATCTCTTACAGTTTCTGAGATATCATTCGGACAAGTTTTCAATTTGGGGACATTTAATCGCCCGACCGGAAGTGAATTTTACAAAGATATTTGACGTTACTCTAGACATTTGCAGTCTTAATAACATATTCAAAAATCAGTTCAAATACATTACCTATAAAAAATATTTATGGGAAAGAAAAATACTCAAATTATGCAGTTTTTCGCTCATAGCCGGAAGTTGTCGTTTTTGTTTCCGGTGAGACCAACATATTTCGAAACTACAAATGAAATGCAATAACGTGATGCAAAAAAAGATTCAAAAAAGAAAAGTTGAAATTTTTGATTTCTTTGATCACTTCCTGTGACGACCGGAAGTAACGGCTGACGCTCTTAACCCAAATGGTTTTGCCTACTCCTCAAGATCTATTAACCATATAAGTTTGGTGTCTTAATCTCTTACCGTTTCTGAGATATGACTGGGACAAAATATTTTTGAAAAAAACGGAAATCGGACATATCTGACGACCGGAAGTGAATTTTGAAAAAATGAAAAAATTGTCTGGGCGTATTTTCATTCTCTATCATCCCTGAAAATTTCAAGAAAATCCATCCAGCCATCTCTGAGAAATCGAGGGGACAAGAAAAGGGGAAAAAAATAATAATAATAATAATAACTAGATACTTATTGCCTAGGCAATAACAGGTCTTCCGTTTTCTTGATTCTTTTGTCAACTGTTCTGAAAAAAAAGCAGAAAATGCAAAAAAAAAAAAAAAAAAAAAAAGTTCTCCCAGCATGGATCGAACTCAAAACCTTCGGGTTATAAGACCTGTGCGCTAACCACTAGACCACGTATTCCGATGAAGATGGAGGTAGTAAATTAATTGTTTAAGAATAAATAGGAATAAAAGCACGTGTTCTTTTGTTTGTTATGGAATGTAGTGATCAGTATTGAATAGATTGAGAAACACGATTGGTGTATAATGCAAATGCAGATTGTCGGCTTAAAAAATTATTTGAGTTGGTCTATATTTGGAATGCATTGAATTAATCATTCAGAGCCTATGATGCATTAGAACTGCAGTGTCGAGACTTTGTTTACAAATATATGAAAATGTCGGATCGGGTTCGGATGTGACTGAATATCCTGAAATAATAGGTAAGCATCTCTGTGTGGATTGAATTAAATGTAAGTAGCATGAATCAAAATTTCAGATATGCATTTTAGAAAGAAAAATGTGCCAATGAGAGAGTGAAAATTTATTTGCTGGGAAAAAATCGCTGTTTTCGACATTCATTCGATTAATATTAATTCTAAATAAAATTGAAATAAATTCCACATACTAGAGAAAGCAAGAATGCTTGGTGTTAAAATATCATATCATATCAAGAGAATCGAGTGCTATTCATAACAACTGAAGAAATAAGCGAGAAAAGCTTTAATTAATTTTTATGTTCATCAGCACCTAAATTTCAGATACGAAAAAAAGATGTAGTGTTTGCCGTTAACATTCATAATTTCTATATACTTCAGAGATTCACTGTCAAATTTTCAGGAAACTTTCTTTCAGGTATCTTCTGCAAAACCCCGAAATTTTATGTCGATTCGAGGTGTTGTATGAGTTCTAGAGAAATATTCTAGGCTGATATTAATCTGATTTTTTTTTTTTTGATTTTTTTGGGGAAGGGGAGGGGAGAAAGAGGAGTAAATTTATTATTGATTCTGACCTTTTGGTCAAAAGTCAAGGTCATCGAAGTTCAAGGTCAAGATCAAAGGTTAAGATCAAAGGTCAAGGTCATGAGAAAATCCCGGAAATAAATTTACTTTCTATGTTTTTTTTTTTACTTCATCAAGACTGAAATTACTCCAAACAAATAAAATGTTCATTCTACACCTAAATTATTCACAACTGATCATCCCTAAAAGTTTCCATGAAAAACTACTCATGTTTGAAACAACGTCCGGTTTTTAGGCCGGCACTCCCAGTGAAAATGATTTGCATGGTTTTAGTCTATCTAACATCTGCATTAGCCAAACATTTCTGTAAAAAGAAAACAAAACTTGGAAAATTCACTTTTTTTGCATCGCTTCCGGTCACGACGGAAACTGACGGCAACGTACGATTTTCACATGATGTAGAAAAACTGGTGACTGACTATCAGTCCTGAAAGTTTTAGACTTTAGTCGTTTACTGGTGCTGAGCAATTAGGTGAATAAAATCTCAATTTGAGGGCAGGAAAATACGCAACCGGAAGTGAATTATACTAAGATGTTTGACGTCAATTTAGACATCTGCAGTCTCAATAACATATATAAAAATCATTTAAAGAACTCTATATATAAGCGATATGTATGGGAAAATCCAAAAACCCTATAATGTAGTTTTTCTCTTATAACCGGAAGTTGTTGTTTTTTTGTTTCGGGTGGAACCAACACATATCAAAACTGTGAAAAAGATACAATTATATGATGCAAGTCTTATTCCAAAAGAGAATAGTTGAAATTTTCGATTTCTTTGATCACTTCCTGTGACGACCGGAAGTGACGATTGACGCTCTTAACCCAAATGATTTTGTCTACTCCTCAAGGTCTATTACTCATAAAAGTTTGGTGTCAAAATCTCTTACCGTTTCTGAGGTCTCACTCCGAAAATTTCTCATTTTACGGACACCTAAACGCGCGACCGGAAGTGAATTTTACAAAGATTTTTGACGTTACTCTAGACATTTGCAGTCCTAATAACATAAGTAAAAATCAGTTCAAATACGTCATCTATAAAAAATATTTATGGGAAAGAAAAATACCCAAATTATGTAGTTTTTCTCTTATAACCGGAAGTTGTCGTTTTTGTTTCCGGTGGGACTGACATATTTCAAAACTACAAATGAAATGCAATAACGTGATGCAAAAAAAGATTCAAAAAAGAAAAGTTGAAATTTTCGATTTCTATTATCACTTCCTGTGACAACCGGAAGTGACGGCTGACGCTCTTATCCCAAATGGTTTTGCCTACTCCTCAAGATCTATTAACCATTAGAGTTTGGTGTCTTAATCTCTTACCGTTTTTGAGATATGACTGGGACAAAATATTTTTTAAAAAGACGGAAATCGGAGATATCTGACGACCGGAAGTGAAT
>NW_026889778.1:29920000-29950000 GCF_033153115.1 Saccostrea echinata
AAAATTGTTCTGACATGAGTTCAAGTACCAATTGGGTAAAAACTAATTTGGCTAATTTAAAAGCTCATGATATGTTGATATGGAAGACAGGAGAAATGGCTCATTTTTAGCTCTTCTGGTCAGAGACCAGAAAGCTTATGTGATAGTAAGGTATCCGTCGTCAGTCCGTCTGTCTAGCTCTCTGTCTGTCTGTAAATAATTTATCAAAATGCTACTCCTCCTACAGTTTTGGTCTGATTTCAATATAACTTGGCATACAAGTAGACTACACTAAGATACATCACTTAGTGGATTGGCTTTCGATTTTGTTGAACAATGTTGCCATGGTTACTAAAAATAGAAATTTCTGTGAAATTTCTTTAAAATGCTACTTCTCCTACAGTTTTAATTTGATTTCAGTATAACTTGGCACACAGCAGATTTCACTAAGATACATAATTTAGTGCATCAGATTTTTATTTTGAAGAACGGTATTGCCATGGTTACTAAAAATAGAAATTTCTGTGCAATTCCTAAAAACCGTTCTAATCCTATAGTTTTGGTTTGATTTCAATATAACTTGACACACAAGTAGACTACACTAAGGTGCATTATTCAATGAATTGGTTTTTGATTTTGTTGAACAGTGTTGCCATTGTTACTAAAAATAGAAAATTCTGTGAAAGTCTTTTGAAACGCACCTACAGTTTTAGTTTGATTCCAGTAAAACTTGACACAAGTAGACTACTTCAAGATATATTATTCAGTGCATCCATTTTTACCTCTACTGGTCAGAGACCAGAAGAGCTTATGCGATGGTAAGGTGTCTGTCATCCGTCCGTCTGTCTGTCTGTAAACAATTTTTCAAAACACTACTCCTCCTACAGTTTTGGTCTGATTTCAATATAACTTGTCTGATTTCAATATAACTTGGCACAAAAGTAGACTACACTATGATACATAATTTAGTGCATTGGTTTTTGATTTCGATGAATAGTGTTGCCATGGTTACTAAAAATAGAAATTTATGTAAAATTCCTTTGAAACGCTACTCCTCCTACAGTTTTGGTCTGATTTCATTATAAATTGGCACACAAGTAGACTACACTAAGATACATAATTTTAGTGCATCGGTTTTTGATTTCGATGAACAGTGTTGCCATGGTTACTAAAAATAGAAATATCTGTGAAATTCCTTTAAAACTCTACTCCTCCTACAGTTTTGGTCTGATTTCAATATAAGTTGGCACACAAGTAGACTATTGATTTTTGATTTCGATGAATGGTGTTGCCATAAAAATAAAAGATATACGAGGGTTTATCAAAAAGTTCGTGGACTGATGCAATAAAATAAATACTATGTAGTCGTTGATTACAAAATTTATAGGGAACATAAAACAACAAAAGTTTAAGAAGTGCTGAAAATTTCAGCTTGATATGTTGATGATTTGCCAAATTATCATAAAATAAAAAGGGCAATATATGATCATCCGGCGCTGTCGCCGTTTTAGTTTCACGACGTCCGACAACGTCATTATTCTCAGTGCCCGTTTTCTCTGCCTCAATACACTTATCTTGATGAGATTCTCTGGAGTAAAGTAGAGAACTAAACCCTTCTTGTTTATATATTACTTTACAATGTCATGACCAGCTGCTTTCAATGCATTAATATTGTAAATATTAAATCTATACAAAGGACAAGATCCTCGCTTGGTTTTGCCAGCATAATTTTCTTGTCGGAGTTAAATGTCAACCAATGATCAACTTTACTTTTCGACATGACAGACAAATAGACATTAACCGTGTCTCTTTTCTTGCTGAATTGTTTTTGGTATTTAAAAACAAGTACTCTGGATGTATTTTATTTCTATTTGTAGCATATTTAAACATTTTCTAGGTCTATGCAAGGTTTTCCAGGGGCTGAAACTTTAAAGAATGTTGTAAAATGACACCCTACCCCCTTTCGACGTCATTTTTAACCCCTTTATTGTTTGGACATTGCATATAAAATTTACGATAAAATTACATAGAATATACAGAATGAGGCAAAATTGCAACGCAAATTATACGGAAAATATTTGTCATATCACATGAGTGATTTAATGGAATTTTCAGATGAGAAATGCTCATATAAGAAGAGTTAGATAGGTAGAAAATACGTCATGTTCGAGGTTGCGCCGTCTGGACATACCATTGCTTACAAAAACATTTACGATTCGCTAAAAAATAAAACTTATGATTCAAAGTTTATTTTACAGATAGAAAAGAAGATACTTATTTATTGTTTAAAAATTCATTGATGTATCTCAAGTGGTTTTAATTTTATGACGCTAGTCCACGAACTTTTTGATAACCCCTCGTAAATAAATATAAAAAAATAGAAATTTCTGTAAAAGAAGATGGGCATATTTGGCGTGCGATCTGCAGGAATCATGTGTACGAAACATTTTTGGTTTAAATGTCCACGATTTGGTCGGCTTACCAGAAGTGGACAGATTTTATAAAGTAATGCAGATAGGAAAATGTTAAGATTTATTTTGAAATAGCTTTCAAATTTGAAATATTTTAGTCCACTTATCTTAATAGTTACAATAACACAGTAACACTTCACATAAATAATAAACACCTAACAAGATAATAGGATATGATATATGAAATGAAGTTTCAATAGGTTTGAAAAATTGCTTTCGCTCCCTGTGCAACTGACCAAAATTTATCTCTTTTAAAACTTATAAATCAGTAAATAAAATTCAACCGATAAACAACTTGATTGTTTGTATAAAAAAAATAAAATGCTCCATGCGAGGATCGACACCTTAGTGCGCAGGACTGGTAACATATACTACTGAGCTATCATCGCTACACAAACATTACGGAATTTAAAATGACAAAGAAGCAACACACTTACACATTGGTATTTTTTTTTGGAAAAAGTTCATTTTTTATAGTCTCTGGGTCTTCTCTCCATTTTTTACAAATGTTTGTTCGTTTCTTTGAATGCAAATGCACACAAATGTCTTTTCAAAATCGTGGAGAGATGATCCAGAGTTAGCAAATTTTTAGAAAAACGTGTTGAAAAATGTAAGATTTTGTACAAAATGACTCATCTAGCTATGTTTCAGGTTATTTTTAAGAAAATCAAAACACACTGAAAGGAAAATATTTTCCTTTCCTATTTCATAGGAACATAATACATCAAAATAGAGTTAAAATTTTATTTGACAGTACAATAAAGTTTTCACTTTTCAAGTGCACGTTGATTCCTGCCGAATGTCAATCAAAAACGCCCTCGTTCTTTCTCTAAAATGCTACTCCTCCTACAGTTTTGGTCTGATTTCAATGTAACTTGGCACACAAGTAGACTACACTAAGATACATAATTTAGTGCATTGGTATTTGATTTTGATGAACGGTGTTGCCATTGTTACTAAAAATAGAAATATCTGTGAAATTCCTTGAAAACGCAATTCCTCCTTCAGTTCTAGTCTGAATTCAGTATAACTTAGCAAACAAGTAGACTACACTAAGATACATAATTTGATGAATTGATTTTTGATTTTGAAGAATGGTTTTGCCATGGTTACTTAAAATAGAAATTTTTGTAAAATTCCTTTAAAACATTACTCCTGCTACAGTTTAAGTCTGATTTCAATTTAATTTGGCACACAATTAGACTACACTACGTTACATAATAGTGTCTATTGGTTTTTGATTTCAGTGAATGGTGTTGCCATGGTTACTTAAAATAGAAATTTCTGTGAAATACTTTCAAAATGCAACTCCTCCTACAGTTTTTGTTTGATTTCAATATAATTTGGCACACAAGTAGACTACATTAAGATACATAATTCTATTTATTGCTGCATGTTGCAAAGTTACAAATCCAAGTGCTACTTTTCCTTTGTTATACGTACAGACCAGTAGAACTACAGTCTCATCAGAGACTTCTGGTTTATTTTGTTGAGGAGTGTTGCCATGGTTGCTAAAAATAGAAATTTCTGTGAAATTCCTTTAAAACGTTACTCCTCCTACAGTTTTGGTTTAATTGCAATATAACTTGGCACACAAGTAGACTACACTAAGATACAATATTCAATGCATCAGTTTTTGATTTGGTTGAACAGTGTTGCCATGGTTACTGAAAATAGAAATTTCTGTGAAATTCCTTTAAAATGCTACTCCTCCTATAGTTTTGGTCTGATTTCAGTATTACTTGGCACACAAATAGACTACACTGAGATACATAATTCTCTATATTTTTTTTTGATTTTTATGAAGTGTTGCCATGGTTACTAAAAAAATTTCTGTGAAATACATTCAAAATGGTTTTGTTTGTATGTTGTTTAATGTCCCTCTCGAGAATTTTTCACTCATATGGAGACGCCACCACTTTGCTGGTGGAGAGCTGCAAATTTTTTTCCTATACTCGGCCATTGAGCAGTGAGGGATCTTTTTTGTGCCAGCACCTACTGCGACACAGGACCTCGGTTTATACGGTCTCATCCAAAGGACCAGTCTCCACGTCCCACAGTGGGATTCGAACCCTCGACATAAGAATCAACTTCTTACTTCGTGACTCTAGAGCAGATGCTCTAACCACTGCGCCACACTGGCGACTATTCGAAATGGTAATCCTTCTATAGTTTTGCTTTAATTTCAAATGAATGTAACTTGGCATGCAAATAGACTATACTGAGATACATACGGGGTAATTGTCTTTATCAGTTTGATTGATTTTGATAAATGATGTTGCTATGGTTACTAAAATCAAGATTTCTGTAATTTTTTTTTAAAAGGTTACTCTTCCTACAGTTTTAGTCTGATTGCAATAAGTCTTGCTACAAAAAGAGACAAAACCAAGGATCATTAGTCTATTTATTGCTGTTGCAAAGTTTCAAGTCCAAGTGCTACTTTTCTTTTCCTTTGCTAATATACAAACCAGTAGAGCTACAGTCTCATCAGAGACTTCTGGTTAGCCCAAAATGATCATGTTGGAATGCCTGCAGAAAATATTAAACTGCAGGTGTTGGCAGCCTTGTGTTCACATTATATAGCTTTGAATCAGTCAGCTTTTGGTTTTCTTTGAACTTAAGTGTTGTATTTACTTTCAAATTTAGAGTGAATTCAGTCGTAGCATGTAATGACGATTTCCAATTCTAGATTGGAGACAGTCAGTTTTATGTACATAATATTTAAATTAATTAGTTTAATTATTTAACTTAAACACCAGTATGACTTTTCACTAATTTCACCAATAGAAAACACTTTCATTTATCTACCAAATTTTTAACTGTCAGCCTAAAATGTTTATATGTGGCACTCGTCTGAATTGACATTTACATTTTTTTTTTAGAAATGATTACTGGTACAAAACTGTCTTAGCGGCCACTTGTAATCAACGGCCACCAATGACCAGCAGCCACTATCAATTCCCCCTGACAATTTTCCTATATATATTAACTGGAACAAATGTCCACCTGTGTTAAGCAGCCAGCAGCCACTCAAACCTCCCCCTCAATGCTATTTACACTGTAATAGGAGGCCATTTCATCCATTGCCGGGATTCTATCACATTTTTTAAATACATTTGCTTAGATGAAAGATATGGAGATAACGAACAGTATTCAAGCTCAGAAGTCCATTAAACAATACAAATTTTGGAGCAGAGCAAACATGGACCTCTAAAAAATTCAGAGGTGGGATCAGGTGCCAGGGAGAAATGAGCATCCGCTGCCAACCAGTCACACCCACCCTGTGCTCCGTGTCACCATCGGGAAATAACGGGAAAATCATTATACACTCGTATAATTATATACATGTACTGGTCTACCTTCACCTATTAAAACAATTGAGCAAATTAGATTCGCCAAACTTGGTTTTCATTGTATTTCATTCAGTATTGATTGTGTTAATGAAGGAATAAAATGTTCTGTTTGATCATTGGACACTCTTCAAAATTTTTATGTATTCTAATTATTTTTCAAGACCGCTAATCGAAAAAAAAATGAAAAAATATTAGGGATTTTCAATCATAATTACTTAGAATGTTCAAAGTGACATTTGGCATACCCCTGACTACCAGTATTTTTACACATATTAAATTTTGATTCTGTGTAGAAACTCTTCATTGCTGATCTTTTACATACAACATGCACAATATGGCTTGATTATCTCGTGAATTTCAACCTTAGGAGACAATCGATAGGGATTAGTAACGCTCCATTGCACATAATACCTGTGAAATGATATCAAATTACGTAATACACATCTTTGGTCAACTTTATTTATGTGTCTGTTTTAAATTCTGAGAGCTTCATTGAAATTAAATAAAAAAAATTAAGCTTACTTTAATAACTTCACAAAGTAAATAAACTGCTGATTAAACAGGACTGTTGAGTTGGGGGGGGGGGGGGATATTAACCACACACTTTGTGCTGATCATTGTTTGAACATGATGAAAGAAAATTTTAAGGGGGGTCTAAGAAAGGAAACAACTTATAAATTTACCTAACTGAGCCACATAAAATATATATTTTCAAATGACAAAAGAGTTGTTCAATTTCAGTATAACACCATGTGAATGTATGTGACTTTGTCTGACATGTGATTGCCGCCATGACAAAAGGTCCTTTTGGCAATTTTCCTACAACAGAGAAATAAAGATGTGACATTGCAGATGGTGAACGTTGTCGTAGATTTTTTTTATCCACTTACACATTTTTACACGTCTAGCTTTTGTTGTAGTTCTTGAACATTGAAATACATTTATATATTTAAGTTGCCTCTGGAGTTCTATGTCCATTTGTTTTAATTAAAAGGTTAGAATTTTATTCGAAATCGCTTTTTTTATGCCCCCGTATCGAAGATTCGGGGGTATATAGTTTTTCATAGTTTTGCCCTGTCCATCTGTCTGTCTGTTTGTCCACAAAAACTTTAACATTGCTCGTAACTTTTGATTGGTTGGAGCTATGGCTTTCTTATTTCACCTGTGTATTCCTTGTGACAAGACCTTTCTTTGAGTACCATCATATTTGACCTTGACCTGGGAGTTTGGTCCAGTTTTACAAAATTTTACCCAACTTTAACCTTAGCCATAACTTTTGAACGGTTGGTGCTAGGGCTTTCATATTTCACATACGGTATGTAATCCTTGTGACAAAACCTTCCTTTGGATACCAACAATTTTGACCCTTTGATCTTGACCTTGGAGTTTGACCTACTTTGAAAAACTTTAACATTGGCCATAACATTTGAACGGTTGGTGCTAGGGCTTACTTACTTCACAAGTGTAATACTTGTGACAAAACCTTCCTTTGAATACCAACAATTTTGACCCTTTGATCTTGACCTTGGAGTTTGACCTACTTTGAAAAACTTTAACATTGGCCATAACATTTGAACGGTTGGTGCTAGGGCTTACTTACTTCACAAGTGTAATACTTGTGACAAAACCTTCCTTTGAATACCAACAATTTTGACCCTTTGATCTTGACCTTGGAGTTTGACCTACTTTGAAAAACTTTAACATTGGCCATAACATTTGAACGGTTGGTGCTAGGGCTTACTTACTTCACAAGTGTAATACTTGTGACAAAACCTTCCTTTGAATACCAACAACTTTGACCCTTTGACCTTGACCTATGAGTTTGACCTACTTTTGTAAAACATTAACTTTGGCCATATCTTTTGGACAGTTGTTGCTAGGGCTTTCATTCTTCACATGTGTAATCTTTGTGACAAGATCTTCCTTTGGATACCAACAACTTTGATCCTTTGACCTTGTAGTTTGACCTACTTTTGGAAAACTTTTATCTTGGCCATTTCTTTTGAACGGTTGGTGCTAGGGCTTTCATACTACACATATGCAGTCCTTCTGACAAGACCTTATTTGGGTACCAACAACTTTGACCCTTTGACCGTGACCTTGGAGTTGGACCTACTTTTGAAAAAAATTAACTTTGGCCATATCTTTTGAATGGTTGGTTCTAGGGCTTTCATATTTCGCATAGGTATTTCTTGTGAGAAAGCTTTGCCTTGGGCACCATTAATTTTGACAATTTGACCTTGATGTGTGACTTACTTTTGAAAAACTTTAATCTTTTCCATATCTTTTCAATGGTTGCTGCTAGGGCTTTCATGTTTCACAGGTATATTCCTCAGTGAAAGACCTTACTTTGGGTACCAGCATATTTGAGTTGCCTTTGAGAAAGTTTAAACTTTCACTTTAAGTTGCCATACGGGGGCATCAGTATTTCACAAACACATCTTGTTTTTTTTTTTAGCTATCTGATTTAGGCTGCGTACATATCTATATATTGAATTTAAGTAGATCTGTTATAAATTTAATTTCCTACAGTTCTGCTAAATTCAGAAACGTTGATTTTCTGACTATGGACGAACAAATGTTATTTTGATATACAGACCAGTTTAAAGTTACATATTAGACTCGAATATATTATTAAAATATTATAGAGGATATTGTTTTTCTCTATGAGATCTGCTCTACCCCTATTTTTAAGTGGCAGGGAATGAAAATCACTTTGCTGTTTACTGTATATGCTTTGTACATTTTTGTGTTTTAAATCGTGCCATAATTATTAAGATGTTTTGCATTTTTATCTAGAATCCTTATGATGATTTAAAGAATTTTATTCTGTTGAGGTTGCACTACAGTATTAAATTTTGCTATATATTCTTACCAAACGTGTACAGCTTTGAGTAGGTGGTCTTAATTTTAAAATTTTGAGAGGTTTCCTTTTAAGCTCACTTTAGCTCACCAAACTTGCTTCGATGATGCAGCTAGGGATGGACACTACCACACTTGCTTCAGATGCTAGATCTGACCTACATTTTCCAGATGAGTGACCAAGTTTTTCGAGCAGGTCCATTCCCAGGTACATGTAACTGTAAGCCCTACCGGTACCAAACTTGCATGGATGATGCATCCAGGGATGGACTTTACCACACTTGCTTTGGATGCTGGAACTGAGCTAGATTTTCCACATGAGTGAATTTTAGCCATATTTTAACCAAATTAGCATGGATGATGTATCTAAGGATGGACACTTCCACATCTGGTTTGGATTCTGAATCTGACCTACATTTTCCAGATGAGTGACCAGGGTAATGTTTTGGAGTAGCTATATGATATTATGGCCTGTTATAATTAAACTTGCATAGATGGTGCATCTAAGGATGAAAACTTCCAGACTTGCTTTGGATGTTGGAATTGACCAAAATTTCTTGATTAGTAAACAGGTTAAAAGTTTTTTGAGCAGGTCTATTTCCAAGTACATGTAACTTTAAGTCCTACTTAAACCAAACTTTCATGGACATTGATCTTGGGATGTACACTAACTAGAAAAAAAAATATGATGTGAAATATGCCTTACTTATAGATTACGTTCGATGAGATGAGCTTCGTAATCTTTGATTGCCAATGTTTAGATCTTGTAAAACAATTCTTTATGAAGATTTTAGTACCAAAAAACACATAGCCATCCAGCAAGGCAAGCAAGTTTGTTTCGGTTGAAGTCAAGCAGGTGCTTGAAAATCAAATGCAGGACCTAATCACTCCCCCCTAAAAAAAAGTATGTAAAAAAAAAAAATCAACATGCCATAAATTTCAATGAATCTGGTAAATACAGGAAGTTTACATATAATTTTTCATCTAATAAAGAAAATTCAGCTCCAGTCTCATGCAAAAATGCCCAAATTGGGGAGATTAAGGGATCAATTTGCATCAGCCATGTTTTGACATTAACCTCAACTGAAATACTGTTTTGACACCTATTGTCTATTTCCCCAGAAAAACTTATATTCATCTTTTTGATGTCAGAAATTGTTCCAGTGCTACAATTCTTATTATTACTTGAATTGTTTTCAAGTAATCATTTTCAAACTTAGTAATTTATCAACCAACAACACACTTAAATAAAGGTTTTGATAAAGTGACTTTATTAACCCAGAAAATTTTATAAATACATTAACTTCTGTAAAAGATATGAGCTCAGTTTTAGAACAACCTTAATGTATCCAGCACATTCAGATATGCACTAAATCAAACTTATGCTAACTTGTTGAAAAGTCAATTTCTGCCAAATATTGTACACACTAAATAAAATATATTTACAGTTATTCCAATCATTGTTCATTTTGATTCCTAAAAGAACAATATACATCAGGAGGTTCCTTATAGTTTTGGCACTTAATGACCATTTTCCATTTGCCTTTGAGTTCCCTTTTACAAACGCAACATCCACACCTCTCAGGTTATTATCAGTAATTTGATTCTGCCTTGTCTAATGTGCCAACTTTCTTTGTCCATTACTATGGTAGAATAAAGTAAGGTGAGTGTTGGGGCCCATGGGCCTCTTATTTTAAAGAGGTTTGGGGAAAATCAAATTCCTTGTACTTGTTATTATTACAACAGCAAAAACTTCAACATTATTTTTTTTTTTTGAAGGCAAAGCAGAATTGAAGGCCTACCTAGACAAACACTCCAACATTCAATGTACCTTATTGCAACTCCGTACAAAGATCATGAACGAGCAAAATAAACGGAGACGAATATTATCTGTATGATAATGTCAGGAGATGTGAAAACTTGAAAAGAGTGACTGTACTCTAAACTTCATAAAAACTAACTTTAAATGTGTAAAGTTGAAAAGGATGCTTTGTTTGAAGCAGGCTCTGAAATCAAGGTTGTTTTCAAGATTGTTTGCTGAATTTAAATCACTATTTTGATTGAAATCTGTTCTGAGATTTTAGAATTCAAGTTGTAATGCTAATACATGTGTAGTCACATGACTCATGAATAGCACAAAAATTTACCACCAATTGATAAAAAAGTATAACATTTCCCGGGGTTTGAAATTATAGAAATGTCATTTGGAAAAGTCAAGTTTTGAAGGAAAAAAAATTATGCAAGAATATTATCATCTTTAGTTCAAGATATTAACGTAAGTATTAGAGTATGAATGAAGAAAATAAATCATGTTTTAAAATTGATTACATTTTCTTTTTTAGTTCACCAGAGTCACTTGTGACATAATGCTGTCTGTTTTTGTCCTTCATCGTGTGATGTGTCAGTTGTTATTAGGGCTCCGTAGGGATTTACTGGAGCTCTATAATAATCACTGTCTTTTGTTGTCATTCTTCTATCCACAAATTTTCTGTTTTTTTCATATGCCCGTGTTAAGACTGGACATATTATGGTATGACATTCATGTCCCTGCCATTTGTCTGTTAGTTTTTTTTGTGTATGGCTCATACTTAAAACTATGAGGCCTAGAATAATTAAACTTTGTCAGGTGATGCATCTTGGATAAAAGGTGTGTAACACATTTAAAGTAGGTTACTGTGACCTTTAATAAAGACGAAATGGCAAAATATGAAAAAAAAAGAACCCTATTTATTTTCAAGTTAGTAGGTGAAATATTTCTTAAAATATCGAGTTTTTACTACCTTCAAACCCTGAAATTTTATGTACGAGTTGAAAATACTCAACTTTATTGAAACCGGTGTCATATAATATATTGAACCCCGCGATATTTTGAACCCGGGTTCAAAATATCGCTGTGAAATACTGAACCCCCCTATAAAATATTGATCCTGGGGTTCAAAATATTATGGCCATAATATTTTGACAGAGAATGTCTGTAATGGGAATATTATCATTTATGGGATTCAAAATATTATGGCCATAAGGCTAAAATATAATGAACCCGGGGTTCAATATATTATAGCCTTATGGCCATAATATTTTGAACCCGGGATTCAATATATTATAGCCTTGTGGCCATAATATTTTGAACCCTGGGTTCATTATATTTTAGCCTTATGGCCATAATATTTTGAATCCCATAATATTCCCATTACAGACATTCTCTGTTTAAAGCATAGAGGTTCCTAAGATTATGGCCTTGAAATGTTGTACGTCCTAATTTAAATTTTTTTTTTGGTAGGGTGGGGTGGAGGTTTAAGATAGGATTTATGGCTGTAAAATGTTGTACCCCCTATTAGACATATATGTGTTTAGGAGGTTGTTTAAAAATTATTGACCTAAAAATAATTTTTGAATGGTAAGAGGGGGTTAAAGATATGGCAGTGAAATGTTCAACCCCACAACATTTTATAAAGGATAGAAAATATTATGGCTGAGAAGTATTGAACCTCCATTTAAAGGCTACTATGGAAAAGGAAGTGAAAGTATCTAACACCCGTCTCACACACACTCACTTTGATTTAATTGTTAGATCTCAAGGGTTAATGGGTATCTTTATATTAAAATTGTATTTTTTTTTTATATCTGTGCAATACCTAAAGAAGTGAGAGTAAAATAATATAATCAAAATATTGAAGTCTGAAATTGCCACCAGGAAATTAAAAATAATTGTCTTTTACCATCAAACCCCAAATTTTCTACATCAAATAACTAAAATAACTTGATATGTCTGATGGAAAAACAATTATGAAATATTTATTTCTCTGTCTTTCATCCCATAACGTATTTAATTTTTTTATTTATTTATTTATTTTTTTTTTTTGTATAATTTACAATTTGAAAAAAGAAAATTCAAGGAGCAATGTAGTATCTCTCCATTGAGGAGGTAACAGGGATGTAGTACCTGTGTATTGTGTGTACACAGGGAGGTGTCATTGGAGGTCAACAATACCAACTGTCTATTGTTTCCCCTTGATGGTTTCTATATTATTCAATACAGTGTTTAGAGAGTGTAAAAAATTGGGTAGCCCAGTCTGAGGGGTGTTTAGCTTACATGGAATATTTGGTGTTATTTATACAAATAGTAAAAGCAATTGAAATTTCAACATTTATTAACACAAATCAAAACATGAAACTACAATGTTCACAATCACTCAATAAGCTAAAAAATTTATACAAAAATAATAATAAAAATCATACATCCATCTTGTTTTATACATGTACCACATAAATTTGGCCTTCTCGGGGGCTACTCACATATAAAGTCAAAACAAATTCCTGGGTTGACACCATCAGGAAATTGTTCCACTGTAACCATAGAAACCTGGGTTGACACCATCAGGTTGTGAGTAAGGGTACCCGGGTTGACACCATCGGGTTTTAATGAATGGAACCTGGGTTGACACCATCAGGTTTAAATTTTTTGAGATACCTGGGTTGACACCATCAGATTTACATGAAATGACCCGGGTTGACACCAGCGGGTAGCTATATGTATTTAATTAATTAAATAATGCAGAAAAATTTATCTGAATTGGGGGTAAACAGGCGACAATACAAACTATTGTGAGAGCCCCAACGATGGCATTTGTAATAAACTTTTTCTTTAGCATTATGAAAAGGTGAAGTATGGGGAAGGTGGGTGGGATAACGAAACAAAAACACAGAGCATGTACATCCAGCTTAAGATAAAACAAAGGAATGGTGATGGTAAGTGAAATTTGATGCGGATTGGTTTTTCGAGATTACGTGACTACTGATCACCAGAGATGTTGCTGCCCATTACACAATGCATTACCTAATATGGTCAAGGAATACTGGTTCCTACAACAGATAATCTTTTCTAAGAATAGCCTCCTTATCAAAGTGTCAAACAATGATTGTTTTACGAGTTCAATTAGATGTACACAACTTTACATAGACTAGAATGTAATCCCTACTACATGGCTTTATACAATGAATGTTGAACCAATGCTTCGTTAATAGTACCAACAATATATATATAGAGAGAGATAATATTATGTACACATGA
Source organism: Saccostrea echinata (assembly GCF_033153115.1). Taxonomy (NCBI): domain Eukaryota; kingdom Metazoa; phylum Mollusca; class Bivalvia; order Ostreida; family Ostreidae; genus Saccostrea; species Saccostrea echinata. Next base: position 29,933,737 of record NW_026889778.1, read on the forward strand.
AAACTAATTAGTTATGTATAAACAAAATTTTTTCTTACAAAAAAATATCATTATGAAGGGAGAGAGCAACATTAAACAGAAATGAGTACCTAAGGAAGTCTAATTGGGGAAGAATATTTACCAGCCATATTAATCTGAATCCCTCTTTTTGACCACTGAAGTAAAAAAAGGGGAGGAGGTGTCAGAATTCTGCAAGGATAAAATCTTGAACCCCCACCCACCTATTGAAAAATTAAAATGTAAGAGGGAAGGTCAATATTTTAAAGCCATTGTATCTTGAAAACAGTTTCCATGAACCTTTAAGTGGGGTCAATATTTTACAGCCATGATATTTAAAACCCAACTCCTCAAAAGTGTAACAGAAATTCAATATTTTTGCAATCATAATGACTTGAAATTATTACACTCCCCATGAAAAAAAACACACACACAAACATACAATAGGGTCATCAATATTTTATGATATCTTTACTGTTCAATCGATATACCCCAACCCCACAATTAACCTTTAGGGTGAGGTTGTTTTTAACAGCCATATTATTTTATTCCCAGATTTTGAGAACTCTTACGGGGTTGAATATTTCACAAACACTATTCTGCTGAACCCCAAATGACAAAAATTCAGAGGGCCATCAATATTTTATGGTCATGATATCTTGAACCCCCTCTCTTTCTAAACAAGCATAATACCATAATACTTTAAAACTCCCTCTTCCTAACCACTAAATTGTAATGGGGGACAGTACTTTGCAACTATAATATTTGAATCCCCCTCTTAAATCAAAATTTTTGGGGAATCAATGTTTTATGGTCATAATATATTGAACCCCCTCTTTCAACTGAAGAAGACTACCGTATATACTCACCTATAAGTCTGTCCACCTATAATCCCTTTGCATTTTTTAAGCTTATATTAGAGGGATTGACCCTCTAAAATACCAATCCCAAAAAACTGACTTATAGGCAAGAATATACGGTACATGGGGACACCACTTGTTCTCCCCAAATAGAATAAAAATTGTGGGGGTTAATATTTTGCCACATTAATATCTTGACCCCCTCCCCCTTTAAATTTAAAAAGGTAGGGGAATCAATTTTTTATGGTCATAATATCTTGGACCCCCTCCCTCATTAATTAAAAGTGTAGGGGGACTCAATATTTTATGGTCATAATATCTTGGACCCCCTCCCTCATTAATTAAAAGGATAGGGGGACTCAATATTTTATGGTCATAATATCTTGAACCCCCTCCCTCATTAATTAAAAGGATAGGGGGACTCAGTATTTTATGATCATAATATCTTGAACCCCCTCCCTTTTAAATTTAAGGGTAGGGAGACTCAATATTTTATGGTCATAATATCTTGAACCCCCTCCCTCTTAAATTAAAGGGTCATTAATTAAAAGTGTAGGGGGACTCAATATTTTATGGTCATAATATCTTGAACCCCCCTCCCTCTTAGATTAAAAGTGTAGGGGGACTCAATATTTTATGGTCATAATATCTTGAACCCCCCTCTCTCTTTGATTAAAAGTGTAGGGGGACTCAATATTTTATGGTCATAATATCTTGAACCCCCTCCCTCTTAAATTTAAGGGTAGGGGGACTAAATATTTTATGGTCATAATATCTTGAACCCCTCTCCCTCTTAGATTAAAAGTGTAGGGGGACTCAATATTTTATGGTCATAATATCTTGAACCCCCTCCCTCTTAAATTTAAGGGTAGGGGGACTCAATATTTTATGGTCATAATATCTTGAACCCCCTCCCTCTTAAATTAAAAGGGTAGGGGACTCAATATTTTATGGTCATAATATCCTGAACCCCCTCCCTCTTAAATTTAAGGGTAGGGGGACTCAATATTTTATGGTCATAATATCTTGAACCCCCTCCTTCTTAAATTAAAAGGGTAAGGGGACTCAATATTTTATGGTCATAATATCTTGAACCCCTCTTCCTCTTAAATTAAAAGAGTAGGGGTACTCAATATTTTATGATCATAATATCTTGAACCCCCCTCCCTTTTAAATTTAAAGGATAGGGCGACTCAATATTTTATGGTCATAATATCTTGAACCCCTCTTCCTCTTAAATTAAAAGAGTAGGGGGACTCAATATTTTATGATCATAATATCTTGAACCCCCCTCCCTTTTAAATTTAAAGGATAGGGCGACTCAATATTTTATGGTCATAATATCTTGAACCCCCTCCCTCTTAAATTAAAAGGGTAGGGGGACTCAATATTTTATGGCCATAATATCTTGAACCCCCCTCCCTCTTAAATTAAAAGGGTAGGGGGACTCAATATTTTATGGCCATAATATCTTGAACCCCCCTCCCTCTTAAATTAAAAGAGTAGGGGGACTCAATATTTTATGATCATAATATCTTGAACCCCCCTCCCTTTTAAATTTAAAGGATAGGGCGACTCAATATTTTATGGTCATAATATCTTGAACCCCCTCCCTCTTAAATTAAAAGTGTAGGGGGACTCAATATTTTATGGTCATAATATCTTGAACCCCCTCCCTCTTAAATTTAAGGGTAGGGGGACTCAATATTTTATGGTCATAATATCTTGAACCCCCTCCCTCTTAAATTAAAAGGGTAGGGGACTCAATATTTTATGGTCATAATATCTTGAACCCCCTCCCTCTTAAATTTAAGGGTAGGGGGACTCAATATTTTATGGTCATAATATCTTGAACCCCCTCCTTCTTAAATTAAAAGGGTAAGGGGACTCAATATTTTATGGTCATAATATCTTGAACCCCTCTTCCTCTTAAATTAAAAGAGTAGGGGGACTCAATATTTTATGATCATAATATCTTGAACCCCCCTCCCTTTAAAATTTAAAGGATAGGGCGACTCAATATTTTATGGTCATAATATCTTGAACCCCCTCCCTCTTAAATTAAAAGGGTAGGGGGACTCAATATTTTATGGCCATAATATCTTGAACCCCCCTCCCTCTTAAATTAAAAGGGTAGGGGGACTCAATATTTTATGGCCATAATATCTTGAACCCCCCTCCCTCTTAAATTAAAAGGGTAGGGGACTCTATATTTTACGGTCATTATATCTTGAACCCCCTCCCTCTTAAACTAAAAGTGTAGGGGGACTCAATATTTTATGGTCATAATATCTTGCCCCCTCTCTCTTAAATTAAAAGGGTAGGGGGACTCAATATTTTATGGTCATAATATCTTGAACCCCCCCCCCCCCCTCTTAAATTAAAAAGGTAGGGGACTCAATATTTTATGGCCATAATATCTTGAACCCCCTCCCTCTTAAATTAAAAGGGTAGGGGGACTCAATATTTTATGGCCATAACATCTTGAACCCCCCCCCCCTCTTAAATTAAAAGGGTAGGGGACTCAATATTTTATAGTCATAATATCTTGAACCCCCTCCCTCTTAAATTTAAGGGTAGGGGGACTCAATATTTTATGGTCATAATATCTTGAACCCCCTCCCTCTTAAATTAAAAGTGTAGGGGGACTCAATATTTTATGGTCATAATATCTTGAACCCCCTCCCTCTTAAATTTAAGGGTAGGGGGACTCAATATTTTATGGTCATAATATCTTGAACCCCTCCCTCTTAAATTAAAAGGGTAGGGGACTCAATATTTTATGGTCATAATATCTTGAACCCCTCCCTCTTAAATTAAAAGGATAGGGGGACTCAATATTTTATGGTCATAATATCTTGAACCCCCTCCCTCTTAAATTAAAAGGGTAGGGGGACTCAATATTTTATGGCCATAATATCTTGAACCCCCCTCCCTCTTAAATTAAAAGGGTAGGGGACACAATATTTTATAGTCATAATATCTTGAACCCCCTCCCTCTTAAATTAAAAGGGTAGGGGGACTCAATATTTTATGGCCATAATATCTTGAACCCCCCTCCCTCTTAAATTAAAAGGGTAGGGGGACTCAATATTTTATGGCCATAATATCTTGAACCCCCCTCCCTCTTTAATTAAAAGGGTAGGGGACACTATATTTTATAGTCATAATATCTTGAACCTCCTCCTTCTTAAATTAAAAGGGTAGGGGGACTCAATATTTTATGGTCATAATATCTTTAACCCACCGGGTTCAATATTTTATAAGGGGGTTCATTATATCGCAGCGAAAATATGAACCCGGGTTCAAAATATTATGCGATACATTCGACCCGGGTTCAATATATCGCAGTATCGAAATATTATGCTACACCGGTTCTTTGTTGACCAGGTAAAGAACAAGGTATGGTTTCAATACAAATCTTGCCCTGTATTTTTCTTAAAACTCATGCTTTCTGGATCATTGAAATTCCATGCAGAAAGATCATACAAATCATTTTTCTCACATGACCTTCCAAATGCTAATTGTGACGTCATAAACATGTACATTTTCCCGTATTTTCTTAAAAAGTTGCAGAAGACACCAATTTTCAATGGAATTTTCTTTCAGATAATATTGTCCACAGGCATCGCCCACAAAGATTTTGAGATATGTGATTTTTTAAAAGAATTTTACACAACATATCCGAAAATTAAAGTGGGCGACGGCTGTGGACACTATTTTCTTAAGGAAAATAACCCTTGAAATTAGTCATTTTAAGACTTTTCCCGTGTAAAATAGAGAAATGTGCCAAATTAATGACGTCATATTTCCAGAATGGTACTCCTTCATGCCATATTCTTTCCTGATTTATCACAGTCATATATTCAACTAATATTTCAGCCAGTTTCGAAACTTTTTGAAAACATTTAATTTTTAAGGCACAATAAGGCTAAAACCGTACCTTCTCTTTTGGTCGCTTCGATAGAGTCATTGCTGTAAGTTGGTGTACTAACTTTGTTTTTAGCTCTACTGGTCAGAGACCAGAAGAGCTTATGTGATAGTAAGGTGTCCGTCATCCGTCTGTCTGTCTGTCTAGCTGTCTGTCCGTCTGTCTGTAAACAATTTTTCAAAACGCTACTCCTCCTACAGTTTTGGTCCGATGTCAATATAACTTGGCACACAAGTAGACTACACTAAGATACATAATTTAGTGCATCGGTTTTTGATATCGATGGACGGTGTTGCCATGGTTACTAAAAATAGCAATTTCTGTGAAATTCCTTTAAAACGCTACTCCTCCTACAGTTTTGGTCTGATTTCAATATAACTTGGCACAGAAGTAGACTACACTAAGATGCATAATTTAGTGCATCGGTTTTTGATTTCGATTGACGATGTTGCCATGGTTACTAAAAATAGAAATTTCTGTGAAATTCCTTTAAAATGCTACTCCTCCTACAGTTTTGGTCCGATTTCAATATAACTTGGCACACAAGTAGACTACACTAAGATACATAATTTTATGCATCGGTTTTTGAATTCGATGGACGGTGTTGCCATGGTTACTAAAAATAGCAATTTCTGTGAAATTCCTTTAAAATGCTACTCCTCCTACAGTTTTGGTCTGATTTCAATATAACTTGGCACACAAGTAGACTACACTAAGATACATAATTTAGTGCATCGGTTTTTGATTTTGATTGACGGTGTTGCCATGGTTACTAAAAATAGAAATTTCTGTAAAATTCATTTAAAACGCTACTCCTCCTACAGTTTTGGTCTGATTTCAATATAACTTGGCACACAAGTAGACTACACTAAGATACATAATTTAGTGCATCGGTTTTTGATTTGGATTGACAGTGTTGCCATGGTTACTAAAAATAGAAATTTCTGTGAAATTCCTTTAAAACGCTACTCCTGCTACAGTTTTAATCTGCTTTTAATAAATTAGGCATACAAGAAGACTATACTAAGATACATAACTTAATGCATCGGTTTTTGAATTCGATGAACAGTGTTGCCATGGTTACTTAAAATAGAAATTTTTGTGAAATTTCCATAAAACGTTACTCCTCCTACAATTTTGGTCTGATTTCAATCTAATTTGGCACACAGTTAGAATACACTACGATACATAATATGTATTTCTGGGTTTTTTTTTCGGTGAATGGTGTTGTCATGGTTACTAAAAATAGAAATTTCCGTGAAATACTTTCAAAATGCTACTCTTCCTACAGTTTTCATTTGATTTCAATATAACTTGGCACAGAAGTAGACCACATTAAGATACATAATTCTATTTATTGTTGCATGTTGCAGAGTTTCAAATCCAAGTGCTACTTTTCTTTTGTTATACATACAGACCAGTAGAGCTACAGTCTCATCAGAGACTTCTGTTTGTGTATTGTCATATTACATGTGCATATCTTGGGACAGTCTGTATGAATTAAAAGTGTCATAAATCTAGGACACTGAGTAATTGAAATAATTTGATGAAAGTCGCGGTTTCATTACCAAATTACCACATGTGTCTGTTTACAAAATGGAATTTATGCTTGAGGCGCACGTAATTCTTGCAAGTTATAACAGAGCATTTCACAAGTTTTATCGACCTCTCAACCGGTATATTGTCATTTTACCCCCCCCCCCCTCCACCCCCAATACTGGGTGCCCTTGATTGTATCTTGTTTAACTTCCCTCTTGAGAATTTTTCTCTCATATGGAGACATTGCCATTACCGTTGAAGTTCCTGCCATGAGGGGATGCTCCTCTTAGTGGTGCTCTTGTGTGTTTTGTATTAAAAATGTCAAATCAAGAAAATACACATTTTTTAATACAGCAATACGAAATATAACAAATATATAATTTTTTTGTGTCAACAAGAGCAATTCCACTTGTCCCAAGATTTGAAGGGTGTATCATGTGTCGTGGCAGTGCACTTTATTTCTACTAATGACTTTATGAATGTCCTATTAAGTGCAAATTTGGTATGTAATACCAACTTTGATTCTTTGTGCCATCTGGTTGGAGCTGGGGTGGTGGCCGCGCAAAGTAGATTCCTAATTTTATATATGAATGAACAGGCAGAAATGTTTCTGTTAGGAACTATGAATGCTGCATCGAGTCCCTTGTGATTAATTATATGCCTGCTGCAGAAAATACAAAGCCAAATCTAAATCTGTCACATTAAGATTCATAAACACATCTTTCTGCAAGTGATGTTTATTTTGAATTTAAGCAGGTCGGGTACACTACTGGAAGGTATTTTTCAACACTTGATGTTGTTTTCCTCCAATCCATTCTCCAATCAATTGAATGAGTCGCAAAGCATGAAGTTCTGCTATATGTTTATGATTCAACAGCAACATGATTTTCATTGCTTTAATGCATAATATTTGCATAATATTTTCTTGATCACCATTAAAACTGTACAGCTTCTGTTTTAGATCACCTGAGTAACTCAGGTGACCTATTGTAATCTGCTTTCATCCATCATTGTGGCTAAACTTTTCCCATTTTCAATTTCTTCTCAAGAACCATTAGACTAATTTATATCAAACTTGCCACAAAGTATTCTTGGATAAAAGGGATTCAGGTTTGTTCAATTGAAGGGCAGAGCCCCATTCCAGGGAAGATAATCAAGGAAAGGCAAAGATAGGGTGAGGTCATTTAAAAATCTCAAGAACAACTGGGCCAGATGAGTTGAAACTTGTATGAAAGCTTCCTGAAACAGTATAAATTCAAGTTCATTCAAATCATCCCCCCTTGAGGTAGGGTGGGGCCACAATGGACGATCAAAGTTTTACATAGGAATATATATAGGAAAAATCTTTAAAATCTTTTTTCTAGAATAGCAAAGCACTAGTTATTTATATTTATATCTAAGCATCCTCAGGTGTAGATTCAAGTTTGTTCAAATTATCTAACTCCTGGAGGTAGGGTGGGCAATCAAATTTTTACTTAGAAATATAAAGGAAACATAGGTAATCAGATTACAGAGCTCATGTCAACAAATGTATTTAAGTAAGACAAAGTCCCACACTAAACTAATAATCTACTTGTGTACATCCCTAGATGCAACATTTATGCAATTTTGGTCTGATAGGGCTTGCAGTTACTTTGGAATGGACTTATCTAAAAACTTTAAACTAGTCACTCATCCAAAAATGTAAATCAAATCCAGCATCTGAAGCAAGTTTTGTGAGTTTAAGAGTGTTAATCCCTTGATGCATCATCCATGCAAGTTTGGTTCAGATGGACCTTATAGTTTCTTGTTAATGGACCTGACCCAAAACTTAAACCAGCTCACTCTTCTGGAAAATGTAGGTCACATCCAGCATCTGAAGCAAGTCCAGTAGTGTGCATCCTTAGATGGATCATCCATGCAAGTTTGGTCAATACAGGGTTTATAGTTACTTGGAAATGAGATCTGCTACAGAAACTTAAACGTGGTTGCTCATGCAGAAAAATATAGGTCAGATCCAGCATCTGAAGCAAGTCTAGTAGTGTATATCCTTAGATGGATCATCTATTCAAGTTTGATCAATATAGGGCTTATAGTTACTTGGAAATGAGATCTGCTCCAAAAACTTGAACCTGGTCACTCATTCAGAAAATGTAGGTCAGATCCAACATAGGAAGCAAGTCTGGTAGTGTGCATCCTTGAGGAGGTTGGATCCTGCCATCAAAAGTAATGAGAATTTTTTATCAAGTATATTTTTAGAATTTATACACATAGCTTAATTAAAAATCAAAACAAAAAATGGGGGTCAATTCGCTTCTTTTGGCGCTACAGAGCATTTAGTTTGACCTTTTTGCACTGTAAATACGTCTTACACATAAATCATTTTTTAGGTCACCTGAGTCACTCAGGTGACCTATTGCTATCCGTTTTTGTCCGTTGGCGTGCGTCGTGCGATGTGCGTTAACATTTGAACATTTTCAGCTTCTTCTCTGAAACCGCTCAACCAATTTCAACCAAATTTGGCATATAGCATCTATGGGTGAAGGGGAACAAAATTGTGAATTTCATGGTCTCTGCCCCCCTGGGGCCTGAGGGGTGGGGCTAAAACCACAAAAAATAATGCAATCTTTAAAAATCTTCTTCTTTACTCCTGTACATCAAGCAGTCAAACTGTTGGCATCATTGTAATAAGCATTGAGCCCTCTACCAAAATTGTGAAATTCATGGCCCCAGGGTCAGGGGTTCTGGCCCCAGGGTGGGGCTATATAGATCATATAGTGAAAGTGCATTATTTCTTTGAAAATCTTCTTCTCTGCTCCTGGGTATTGAATAAAGTAACTAAGTACATAGTTATGAAGAGCAAGAGTGCCTCTTCCAAAATTGTGAAATTCATGGCCCCAGGGTCAGGGGTTCTGGTGTTAGGGCGGGGCTCTATTGATTATATAGTGAAAATGCATTAATTCTTTGAAAATCTTCTTCTCTGCTCCTTGATATTAAATAAAGTAACTAAGTACATAGTTATGATAAGCAAGAGTGCCTCTTCCAAAATTGTGAAATTCATGGCCCCAGGGTCAGGGGTTCTGGTGTTAGGGCGGGGCTCTATAGATTATATAGTGAAAATGCATTAATTCTTTGAAAATCTTCTTCTCTGCTCCTGGGTATTAAATAAAGGAACTAAGTACATAGTTATGATGAGCAAGAGTGCCTCTTCCAAAATTGTGAAATTCATGGCCCCAGGATCAGGGGTTCTGGTGTTAGGGCGGGGCTCTATAGATTATATAGTGAAAATGCATTGATTCTTTGAAAATCTTCTTCTCTGCTCCTGGGTATTAATTAAAAGAACTAAGTACATAGTTATGATGAGGAGGTGGGCCTCTTCCAAAATTGTGAAATTCATGGCCCCAGGGTCAGGGGTTCTGGTGTTAGGGCAGGGCTCTATAGATTATATAGTGAAAATGCATTGATTCTTTGAAAATCTTCTCCTCTGCTCCTGGGCATTAAGGTGATAAACTAAGTATATAGTTATGATGAGGAGGTGGGCCTCTTCCAAAATTGTGAAATTCATGGCCCCAGGGTCAGGGGTTCTGGTGTTAGGGCAGGGCTCTATAGATTATATAGTGAAAATGCATTAATTCTTTGAAAATCTTCTTCTCTGCTCCTGGGTATTAAATAAAGTTACTAAGTACATAGTTATGATGAGCAAGAGTGCCTCTTCCAAAATTGTGAAATTCATGGCCCCAGGGTCAGGGTTTCTGGTGTTAGGGCAGGGCTCTATTGATTATATAGTGAAAATGCATTGATTCTTTGAAAATCTTCTTCTCTGCTACTGGAGACTATTTAAACAAACTAAGTGCATGGTTATGATGCATAAGGATGCCTTTTCAAAAATTGTGAATTTCATGGCCCCAGGGTCAGGGGTTCTGGTGTTAGGGTGGGGCTCTATTGATTATATAGTGAAAATGCATTGATATTTGAAAATCTTCTTCTCTGCTACTGGAGATTATTTAAACAAACTAAGTGCATGATTATGATAGACAAGGATGCCTCTTCCAAAATTTTTAAATATATGGCCTCAGTTTTTGAGGTTCTTGAGGAGGGGGGGGGGGGGGGCTCTATTGATTATATAGTGAAAAAGCATTAATTCTATTAATTAATCATTAATTAATCCTGTCTGCTCCTTAGTGTTGAGCTGATAAATAAATTGCTTAGCTATGATGGAAATGGGAGCTTTGAACAGAATTTTTAAATCTTGTGGTCCTAGTGTGAGGGGTTCTGGCATAACGAGGGGGGGGGGGGGCTTTTGATAATATAGTGGAAAAGTGTTAATTCTTTGAAGTCCATAGTTATGATGATGAGGGTAACTCTTCCAAATTTGTAAATTTCTTGACCCTTGGTCTTGGGTTCTGGTGTTAGGGTAAGGCTTTGTTGAATCTGTAGTGAAAATGCATTGTACCTGAGAAATTCTTCTCTGCTTCTGGGCATATCGGAAGCAAACTGAGTAAAAGTTTAAATGATATGAGTAAGCGTATTTCTACCAGATTTTTAAACATCTGGACCATTCGTCTAAGCATTCTGGTCCTGGGCAGGGCTCTATTAATTTGTATTCTACTGAGAGAAGTTATTCCCCTTTTCCATTCACCTTTGATAATTAATCACTGTAAATAATGTATTTGAAAGGTTAATAGAATAAGATAATTATGCAAGAATGTTTATCGTATAATTAAAAAAGTACTTTCTTAGTTTTCATAATCAGGTAGACCTGTAAGTAATAGATAAATAAAAATGAGACAAAAATAACTTATCTTATTAAAAGTTCTTCATAGACCATAAGAGAGGTCAATGCTAGAGGTCTTAATATGGGTATAAAAATAGTACAGAAGCACTAATAGTTTGTCAATAGTCTGCATGGTGATAGTGTTAAGTGGGGGACATATTAGAACTTAATTTCTGAGTTGATACTGAATACTAGACTAATTATTTTGTTGATCCTGATCTTCCTACTTCTCTTGCTTTAGGGCACATTGCTTCATCTATCAGTGTATTTAACTTCGAAATTGTTGTAATATATTCAGGTGACCGTTAAGGCCCTTGGGCCTCTTGTTTAAGTTTTTCCTCCAATATTTTTTATTTAAATATATTATGAGAACAAACTGAGCCTTATTTCGTATTAAATAGACACATTAAAATTTGTGACAGCGAAAAAAATTTCAAATTACTCCGCATGTTCAATTATTTGACCTTTTTGCACTCAAAAAATTTCATTTTTCTGGCATTAAAAATTCAACAAGCAAAAAAATAATTTGAAAGTTATGACATTTTACTGAATTTAAGAAGAATGGTTAAAAGTATCTTATGTATTCTGAAAAGAAAATAAAAAGTGGGGATATGTGCTGTTAATTTTTAGATATTACTAAAATAGCGCTAATTTTAAGCTTAAACAAACTGTTAAAATGGGGATATTTTTTTTCTTGATTTTCACAATAGATTCGATATATTTATGAAATATGATGATAGAATTCATGACAGTTTATTTGATATATAATTTAGGACCAGTATAAAACAGTTCATTGCACAAAATAACTCTGTGTGCAGGCTGCATGGAAAAATAGAAATCCAAACTTAACATACTTTAAATACTTCGAAAGAGAAAAAATGATCATTTTCTTGTAAAAAAAAAACTTCCGCCACAAAATATAGTTCCTCACTTTATGCTTTTGGTATGGAATTTAATCATGGAATTTTAACTGAATATAGTTTAATTGGCATTGTAGAATCCAAATTTATTGTAAGAATTAAAACTTTATTCAGAATTTTTGAAATATAGGTTAAGATATAAATCTGCTCAAAAGCTCAGGTGCGAACCTCGTTAAGTGTATCATCCATGCAAGGTAAAATTGCAGAGACTGAAACCTTAACTGGCACAATGAAACACACTAGATGCATCCTCCATTGCATCTCTGATTAATATTGGGCATAGAAGTACTTGAAAAGATTGATTGTATGTTGTTTTACGTTCCGTTTGAGAATTTTTCACTCATATAGAGATGTCACCATATACCAGTGAAGGGCTTCAAATTTAGACCTTTACTCGGCACTCAGGGCTATTGAACAGTGAGGGTTCTTTATCGTGCCAACGTCTACCATGACACGGGGCCTTGGTTTTTAAGGTCTCATCCGGACTCGCAACTTTCACTTCAAAGTGCTGAGCACTTGGCGAAGGAACAGTTGCTACCTATTTTTTATCGACTTGGGTCAGTCGCGGCAGTGATTCAAACACAGGATATTCCGATCCTGGAGCGAGCACTCTACTGACTGAGTTACAGTGACAGTTCACTTGAAAAGAAATCTGTTCCAAAAACTTTAACCTGGGACACCCAACACCCATGGTATTACATAAGCTTCCCCCAACTTTGTTGAGGTGAGCTAAAAATCTTCTTTGTATCTTTGTATACAAAATCTTTGTATGGAGTATCCACAGGTTAGTATAGATTCAAGTTTGTTCAAATCATGACCCCGGGGGGTAGAGTGAGTAATAAAAAATTTTACATATTAGGAATATATTGGAAAAATCTTTAAAAATATTAAGAACAGCAAACCCATGATTAGATACACCCTGGTATTTATATGGAAGCATGCTCAGATACTGTAGATTTAAAGGACCATATATGATATGAGTCAATTTTGCCCCCCCCCCCCCCAATCAACATTTAAGAATGTGATTAGGATATGTATAATTGTTTTTCATTTTGTAGAAGAGTTTATATTAGAAATATTTCCAATACAGTTTTTGCATTTAGATACACTTACAGGCTATAAATGATGTCAGAAATGAAGCTATTTTTGCAATCCAATCAAAACAAGACAAAAATGTGTCTTTTTCTTGATGTTTTTCTTATGGGAAACATAGAGCGCAGCTTTGAACATGCAAAAATTTTTTGTCAGTGATTAGTCTTGGATAGATACATCTTTGGTAAAAATATAAAGTTTGTTCAAATCTGCGCTCAGTATTTTCTGGAAGAAAAACTCTTTGAAAATAAGCAAGTTTAAATTTATACAATATATGCTAAAATGGCGGGAAAAGGTGAACTTCATGATGTCATCTTTCTAAATTAATGGCATTTTGATCAAATTGAAAATTACGAATAAAGGTCACATGTATAGCTGTGAAAGTAAAGCTATATATAAAGTAAAATTAAGATATTAATTTTAAGGGGCCATTTGAGATACTTATCATATATTGCTCTTTGTTCAAATGATGACCCCTGAGGGTAGAGTGGGGCCACAATGAGGGATCAAAATTTTACATAGGAATATATAGGAACAATCTTTAATATTCTTCTTATCTGGAACATTAGGGTCATGATATGCCAGCTTCCTCAAGAAATGCAGATTCTACTTTGGTCCAATTATGTTTAGGGAGGTAGAACTTGCAAAAAATCTTTAAAAATTATTTGCGGGGGGGGGGGGGGGGGGGGTCATATATTGCAAAATACAATGTTCCTTATTACCAGAGTGACTCTATTAACTATTGCCATCCGTTTTGATCCATCTTGTATTCAAACATTTTCAGCTTCTTCTCTTGAACCAATTTCCACCAATTTTGGCATATAGCATCTATGGGTAAAGTGAAGTGAAAGTTGCGGGTCCTTCGGATGAGACCTTAAAAACCGAGGCCCCGTGTCACGGCAGGCGTTGGCACGATAAAGATCCCTCACTGTTCAATGGCCCTGAGTGCCGAGTAAAGGTCAAAATTTGAAGCCCTTCACCGGTATATGGTGACGTCTCTAAATGAGTGAAAAATTCTCGAATGGGGCGTAAAACAACATACAATCAATCTATGGGTAAAGTATGGCTGAAATATTGCTGACTCGGCGTTAAACAATAAATAAATAATCAATCAATCAATCTATGGGTAAAGGGGAACAAAAATAATGAATTTAATGGCCCATGTCCCAGAGGGGTGGGGCTAAAACCATCAAAATTAGTATAATCTTTAAAAATCATTGTTACTTTTGGACATCAAGCAGTCAAACTGTTGGCATGATTGTAATAAGCATTGGGCATTCTAACTAAATTGTGAAATTCATGGCCCCTGTCAGAAGCTATTGTGGGGCTCCATAAATCATATAGTGAAAGTGCATACAATTTTTGAAAATCTTCTCCTCTGCTCCTGGGTATTAAGCAAACAGAGATCATAGTAATGTTATGATGAGCAAGAATGCCTCTTCCAAAATTGTGGATTTCATGGCCCCTTGGTCAGGGGTTCTGGTGTTAGGGTGGGGGCTCTATTGATTATCTAATGAAAATACATATAAATTCTTCGAAAATCCTCTCTACTCCTGGATGTTTAGCAGATAAAGTAAGTGTATGGTTATGATGAGCTGGAGTGCCTCTTTTAAAATTTTGAAATTTGTAGCCTAAGTGTTAGAGGGAAGGGGGGTCTATTGATTATATAGTGAAAAAACATATTTCCTTTGAAAATCATCTTCTCTGCGTATGGGTATTTAGCAAACAAACTAATGCATAGTAATAATGAGGAAGGATGCCTCTTCCAAAATTGTGAATTTCATGGCACCTGGGTTAGAAGTTCAGGTATAAAGGTGAAGATCTATTTATTATGTAGTAAAAATGCATTTATTCTTTGAAAATCTTCTCTGCTCCTTGGTATTTAACATATAATGTGCATGGTTATGATGAATAAAGATGCCTTTTTCAAAATTGTTAATATCATGGCCCCTGGGTCAGAATGGAGGGGGGTCTACTGATTATATCGTGAAAATGCATTTATGCTTTGAAAATCTTCCCTGCTCCTTGGTATTAAACAAAGTGCATAGTTATGATAAGCAAGGGTGCCTCTTCCAGAATTGTGAATTTCAATTTTGGCCCGTGGGTTAGGGATTCTAGTGTTAGAATGGGGCTCTATTGATTATATAGTGAAAATGACTTATTAATTCTTTGAAAATCTTCTCTACTTCTGGGCAGACAACCAAATACTTGGTTATGATGAGCAAGGGAGCCTCTTCCAAAATTTTTGGTCAGAGGTTCTGGTGTTAGGGAGGGGCTGTGTTCAATCTATATTAAAAAGATTTTGATTCAAACTTCCAATTTACACTACCTGATAATGCTTCCATAAAAATATGACTAATCATGAATTTGCTGTTGGTGAGAAGAATTTAAAGATTTATCCTATGTATTCCTGTTTAAATAATTAAGCTTTGATTGCCCATTGGGGCCCCACCCTACTCCTGGAGGTCATGACTTGAACAAACTTGAATCTTCGCTATCTGCAGATGCTTCCATCTAAATATGACTTATCATAGCTTTGCTGTACCTAAAAGCCCTATATATTATACATGTATACACCAATACGATATCAAACCGGTAAAACAATTTGCTTTTGCTGTCATCATAATACAGTCAGTATTCAATAATTAATTACTCATTCAAAACGATGTCAATATGAAGAAGAAATAAGAAAAATGGCAGCATTGTGTCAGGTCCCCTAAATTTGGAATTGCCTGGCTGATGGGTGTTGCCTAAATGCACTTGCACCATGGAACATGTCCAATCGCATTGGCGCACGTTTAATAATCCAACTTTGTCAGTTGATGCATCTTGGGTCCTTGGAGTATGTCAGCTGAAAAGTAGGTCACTGTGACTTACTTTTGATATTTTATGGATATAATTAAATATTTCAGGTACTAATTGGCTTAGAATCATAAACTTCGTCAGTTGATGCAAGTTGGGTCCTTGGAGAATGTCAACTGAAAAGTAGGTCATCATGACATACTTCTGAAATTTCATGGTTAGATTTAAATATTTCAGGTACTAATTGGCTTAGAATCTTCAAACTTTATCAGTTGACGCATCTTGAATCCTCAGAATAGGTCAACTGAAAAGTAGGTCATTGTGACTTACCTTTTGAATTTTATGATGATATCCAGGTGTAGGTCATGGT